>NW_028113127.1:107500-120000 GCF_964234715.1 Podarcis melisellensis | reverse complement strand
CCTAACCCTAACCCTAACCCTAACCCTAACCCTAACCCTAACCCTAATCTTGGATTGTTCTTGCGGTGTTCATTCATCCTAACCCTAACCCTAACCCTAACCCTAACCCTAAAATTAACCCTAACCCTAACCCTAACCCTAACCCCAACCCTAACCCTAACCCTAACCCTAACCCTAACCCTAACCCTAACCCTAATCTTGGATTGTTCTTGTGGTGTTCATTCATCCTAACCCTAACCCTAACCCAAACCGTAACCCTAACCCTAACCCTAACCCTAACCCTAACCCTATTCTTGGATTGTTCTTGCGGTGTTCATTCACCCTAACCCTAACCCTAACCCTAACCCTAACCCTAACCCTAACCCTAACCCTATTCTTGGATTGTTCTTGCGGTGTTCATTCACCCTAACCCTAACCCTAACCCTAACCCTCACCCTAACCCTAATCTTGGATTGTTCTTGTGGTGTTCATTCATCCTAACCCTAACCCTAACCCTAACCCTAACCCTAACCCTAACCCTAACCCTAATCTTGGATTGTTCTTGCGGTGTTCATTCACCCTAACCCTAACCCTAACCCCAACCCTAACCCTAACCCTAACCCTAACCCTAACCCTAACCCTAACCCTAACCCTAACCCTAACCCTAACCCTAATCTTGGATTGTTCTTGTAGTTTTCATTCATTCTAACCCTAACTCTAACTCTAACCCTAACCCTAACCCTAACCCTAACCCTAACCCTAACCCTAACCCTTACCCTAACCATAACCCTAATCTTGGATTGTTCTTGCGGTGTTCATTCATCCTAACCCTAACCCTAACCCTAACCCTAACCCTAACCCTAACCCTAACCCTTATCTTGGATTGTTCTTGCGGTGTTCATTCATCCTAACCCTAACCCTAACCCTAACCCTAACCCTAACCCCAACCCTAACCCTAACCCTAACCCTAACCTTTATCTTCGATTGTTCTTGCGGTGTTCATTCATCCTGACCCTAACCCTAACCCTAACCCTAACCCTAACCCTAACCCTAACCCTAACCCTAACCCTAACCCTAACCCTATTCTTGGATTGTTCTTGTGGTGTTCATTCATCCTAACCCTAACCCTAACCCTAACCCTAACCCTAACCCTAACCGTAACCCTAACCGTAACCCTAACCCTAACCATATTCTTGGATTGTTCTTGCGGTGTTCATTCACCCTAACCCTAACCCTAACCCTAACCCTTACCCTAACCCTAACCCTAATCCTAACCCTAACCCTAACCCTAACCCTAACCCTAACCCTAACCCTAACCCTAACCCTAACCCTAACCCTAACCCTAATCTTGGATTGTTCTTGCGGTGTTCATTCATCCTAACCCTAACCCTAACCCTAACCCTAACCCTAACCCTAATCTTGGATTGTTCTTGCGGTGTTCATTCACCCTAAAGCTAACCCTAACCCTAACCCTAACCCTAACCCTAATCTTGGATTGTTCTTGTAGTGTTCATTCATCCTAACCCTAACCCTAACCCTAACCCTAATCTTGGATTGTTCTTGCGGTGTTCATTCATCCTAAACCTAACCCTAACCCTAACTCTAACCCTAACCCTAACCCTAACCCTAACCCTATTCTTGGATTGTTCTTCCGGTGTTCATTCACTCTAACCCTAACCCTAACCCTAACCCTAACCCTAACCCTAACCCTAACCCTAACCCTAACCCTAACCCTAACCCTAACCCTATTCTTGGATTGTTCTTGCGGTGTTCATTCACCCTAACCCTTACCCTAACCCTAACCCTAACCCTAACCCTAACCCTAACCCTAATCCTAACCCTAACCCTAACCCTAACCCTAACCCTAACCCTAACCCTAACCCTAACCCTAACCCTAACCCTTATCTTGGATTGTTCTTGTAGTGTTCATTCATCCTAACCCTAACCCTAACCCTAACCCTAATCTTGGATTGTTCTTGCGGTGTTCATTCATCCTAACCCTAACCCTAACGCTAACCCTAACCCTAACCCTAACCCTAACCCTAACCCTAACCCTAACCCTAACCCTAACCATAACCATAACCATAACCCTAACCCTATTCTTGGTTTGTTCTTGCGGTGTTCATTCACCCTAACCCTAACCCTAACCCTAACCCTAACCCTAACCCTAACCCTAACCCTAATCCTAACCCTAACCCTAACCCTAACCCTAACCCTAACCCTAACCCTAACCCTAACCCTATTCTTGGATTGTTCTTGCGGTGTTCATTCACCCTAACCCTAACCCTAACCCTAACCCTAACCCTAACCCTAACCCTAACCCTAACCCTAATCTTGGATTGTTCTTGTGGTGTTCATTCATCCTAACCCTAACCCTAACCCTAACCCTAAACCTTACCCTAACCCTATTCTTGGATTGTTCTTGCGGTGTTCATTCACCCTAACCCTAACCCTAACCCTAACCCTAACCCTAACCCTAACCCTAACCCTATTCTTGGATTGTTCTTCCGGTGTTCATTCACTCTAACCCTAACCCTAACCCTAACCCTAACCCTAACCCTAACCCTAACCCTAACCCTAACCCTAACCCTAACCCTAACCCTATTCTTGGATTGTTCTTGCGGTGTTCATTCACCCTAACCCTTACCCTAACCCTAACCCTAACCCTAACCCTAACCCTAACCCTAACCCTAATCCTAACCCTAACCCTAACCCTAACCCTAACCCTAACCCTAACCCTAACCCTAACCCTAACCCTAACCCTAACCCTTATCTTGGATTGTTCTTGTAGTGTTCATTCATCCTAACCCTAACCCTAACCCTAATCTTGGATTGTTCTTGCGGTGTTCATTCATCCTAACCCTAACCCTAACGCTAACCCTAACCCTAACCCTAACCCTAACCCTAACCCTAACCCTAACCATAACCATAACCCTAACCCTATTCTTGGTTTGTTCTTGCGGTGTTCATTCACCCTAACCCTAACCCTAACCCTAACCCTAACCCTAACCCTAATCCTAACCCTAACCCTAATCCTAACCCTAACCCTAACCCTAACCCTAACCCTAACCCTATTCTTGGATTGTTCTTGCGGTGTTCATTCACCCTAACCCTAACCCTAACCCTAACCCTAACCCTAACCCTAACCCTAACCCTAACCCTAATCTTGGATTGTTCTTGTGGTGTTCATTCATCCTAACCCTAACCCTAACCCTAACCCTAAACCTTACCCTAACCCTATTCTTGGATTGTTCTTGCGGTGTTCATTCACCCTAACCCTAACCCTAACCCTAACCCTAACCCTAACCCTAACCCTAACCCTAACCCTAACCCTAACCCTAACCCTAACCCTAACCCTATTCTTGGATTGTTCTTGCGGTGTTCATTCACCCTAACCCTAACCCTAACCCTAACCCTAACCCTAACCCTAACCCTAATCTTGGATTGTTCTTGCGGTGTTCATTCATCCTAACCCTAACCCTAACCCTAACCCTAACCCTAACCCTAACCCTAACCCTAACCCTAACCCTATTCTTGGATTGTTCTTGTAGTGTTCATTCATCCTAACCCTAACCCTAACCCTAACCCTAACCCTAACCCTAACCCTAATCTTGGATTGTTCTTGCGGTGTTCATTCATCCTAACCCTAACCCTAACCCTAACCCTAACCCTAACCCTATTCTTGGATTGTTCTTGCGGTGTTCATTCACCCTAACCCTAACCCTAACCCTAACCCTAACACTAACCCGAACCCTAACCCGAACCCGAACCCTAACCCTAATCTTGGATTGTTCTTGCGGTGTTCATTCATCCTAACCCTAACCCTAACCCTAACCCTAACCCTAACCCTAACCCTAACCCTAACCCTAACCCTAACCCTAACCCTAACCCTAACCCTAATCTTGGATTGTTCTTGTAGTGTTCATTCATCCTAACCCTAACCCTAACCCTAACCCTAACCGTAACCCTAACCCTAACCCTAACCCTAACCCTAACCCTAACCCTAACACTAACACTAACACTAACACTAACACTAACACTAACACTAACCCTTATCTTGGATTGTTCTTGCGGTGTTCATTCATCCTAACCCTAACCCTAACCCTAACCCTAACCCTAACCCTAACCCTAACCCTAACCCTAAAATTAACCCTAACCCTAACCCTAACCCCAACCCTAACCCTAACCCTAACCCTAACCCTAACCCTAACCCTAACCCTAACCCTATTCTTGGATTGTTCTTGCGGTGTTCATTCACCCTAACCCTAACCCTAACCCTAACCCTAACCCTATTCTTGGATTGTTCTTGCAGTGTTCATCCACCCTAACCCTAACCCTAACCCTAACCCTAACCCTAACCCTAACCCTAACCCTAACCCTAACCCTCACCCTAACCCTAATCTTGGATTGTTCTTGTGGTGTTCATTCATCCTAACTGTCAGGGTTTCTGGGAGAGAGGAGGAGATGACAGAGGAGACGGAGAGCGAGTGGGAGGAGGGGCAGAAGGATGAGGAAGAAGATGACGGAATTCTGAGGGAATCCACGAGTCTGAGCAGCGAGTCAGAGGATTCTCAAAAGGGGGTTACCTCAATCAAGCAAAAGGGAGGAGAAGGGAGAAGCGGAGAGGAGCCCAGTGGAAGACAGACGCAGCAAGAGGCGTCTCAGCCGGAACGGAGTAAAGGGGGTGGAGTCGTCAGCCTCTCGGAGGGAGCAGGATTAGGAGAGAACAGAGAAAGGGGGTTGGAGCAAGGTGTTCAGCCGGAAAGGGTGGAGAGCAGAACAAGGGGTGGTGTAGCGGTCGAAAGAAGGGTCAGCAGCAACGTACGCGCGCCAAGTTCAAACGTAGAGGCGCGCGGAAGTGGAGAGAGCTCAGGGGAGGAGCCCGGCCCTAAAGCCAGAAGGAGGGGGGAAGAGGCGGCAGAGGATTCAGCCTCAGGCGAGTCACGGAGAGAGGGAACCCAGGGGGGCAGGAAGACCCTGCGGAAAAGAAAGGAGAGGAAGAGGTGGTCTAGAGCCAGGCTATTAAGTTGGTGTGGAAGAGGGGAGGAGTCAGAGGGGACTTCAGCGGTCTAACGTGACAGACGTACGGCCACGATGCTGAACTGTACGAGAAGCAGAAATCTCCAATAAACTTTTCCTGTAAATAAACTGCAACGGAGTGAGGTCTCTTGTGAGCTGGGACCCGTCCTGGGTGGCCGTGACAGTAAGTCCCCTCTCAGAAAGCAAAAAATTTTTTTTGCGAAGCTCACGAACGGGAGCAGCCATGAGCGCTGAGGAGCAGCTGGTTGCACTGCGGGATCAGGTTACCGCTCTCACATCGGCAGTCATTGCTTCGCAGAAGAAGAATGACGACTTGGAGAAGACGTGCCAGGATTTGCAGGCAAGGTGGGAACACGCGGACAGGGCGGGGGCCCCAGGTTCCAGAGCGGAGGGCATTGCGCTTGGACGGAGGGGGGGTGCCCTGGTTCCGCATTTTAATGGCAACTTGCAAGACTATCCCAATTTCAGAGCGGACGTCGTATATGCACTGCATTTACTCCGTCACGATTTTAAGGATGAGGAGGAGAAAGTGGGGTTCATTGTTTCGCACCTGCATGGGGAGGCCAGGGCTTGGCTACGCAATCTGTGGCGCGAAGATGGACCGGCCCGTCGCAATTCAACTGCGTTCATCAAAGCGATGGATTCTTGTTTTCAATCCTCTGTGGATGTGGACATTGCGCGCCGTCAAATGCACGGGCTGAGGCAGGGGAAAGCGACTGTGCGCCAATACCACTCTAAATTTTTTGCATTGCTCACCGCCTTAGATTGGCCAAAGGACAGTAAGCCGGTCAGAGATCTTTTTTGGGAGGGATTGAGCCCCCCCATCAAGGATGAGATCGCTAGGGGGGACAGACCCCAGACCCTAGAAGACGTGGTGCAACGGGCTTTAGCTATTGGAATTCGACATGAGGGACGTCCGTGGCACGAGGAGGACGGGCCCCAAACAAGCGAGGACTCTCCCTTTTGTGCACAGGGATTTCAGCCGTGCGCACCCCTCGCCAATGGGGAAGGACAGCGAGGAGCCAATGGAGATTGGTGGTGCTAGGGCTCAGAAGCCATCCCAGAGCCCTGTCCCTGGTGCAGCCAAAGCGAAGCCTCCTAGAGGAACCAGGAAGTGTTACATCTGTGACAGTGCGCACCATATGGCGAAAGAGTGCCCCCAGAGGCTCCAGAAGCACACTGCAGCACTGGCAACTGTAACAGCAGAGGTGCAACCAGGGGAGCAGCTTCAGGGAAACGACAGTGCCTGGCTGGAAGCAGAGCTACTGGGGCTCAGCCAGGCGGATCTGTAGACAAGCCCCCAGCATCACTGCAGAGCGTGGACCCTTTGCCTCCCAGACCGGCAGTTCTGCTCACAGCAACACTCCAGTTGCCTGATGGGAGACTCCTCGAGGTTCCAATAACGATCGATTCGGGAAGCAACGCCGACTTCGTGGGACTGCAGTTCGTTAAGCAGCACAACATGGCGCTCCTGCCTGCAACGACGCCTCTAAACGTGGTCACGGTAGACGGCAGGAAGTTGCTGGGGGGGCAAGTGGTGCAGCAAACCCCTCCCATGATGATGCAGATTGGCAACCATCGAGAACTTATTAGTTTCAATGTCACCCACTTATCGGACACACCCATCGTGTTAGGCATGAGTTGGCTGGAGAGGCACAGTCCCGCGGTTGCGTGGTACCAGCGGCAGATCACCTTTTGTTCATCGTATTGTGCTCAGCATTGCTTTCAGACCGATCAGGGAGGAGAAGCCGAGCAGCAGTTGCATCTGGGTATGGTGCAAACAGTGCCTCACAAGTACCAGGACTTCTTGGAGGTTTTCTGTGAGAAGGAAGCTGACAAGTTGCCGCCTCACAGACCTTACGACTGCGCGATTGATTTAGTGCCAGGGGCGCAACTGCCTGCTGCCAAGCTGTACTCCATGTCGGAAGACGAGATGCAAGAGCTTCGGGAGTTCATAGACCATAACCTCAAGCGAGGTTTCATCCAGGAATCTAAAGCAGCGGGTGGCAGCCCTGTGTTCTTTGTGAAGAAGAAAAACACGCCCCAAAAAAGGCTTATAGTGGATTACAGGTTCATAAACAGCTTGACTAAGCCCAAAGCTTTCCCCATGCCCAAGATTGACGACCTTTTAGCGACCGTCAGGAGGGGCAAGATTTTCACCAAGCTGGACCTACGTGGAGCTTACAATCTCATCCGCATCCGGAAAGGAGATGAGTGGAAGACCGCCATGTTCACCCCTCTGGGCACATACGAATACAGAGTCATGCCTTTCGGTCTCCAAAATGGCAGCCACGTTTTTCAAGCATTTATGCACCACGTGCTAGCAGGTCTCCTCTACAAGAAGTGTGTCTGCTTTCTCGACGATATCCTGATTTTCTCGGAATCGCCGGAGGATCACGATAAGGACGTGAGGGAGGTCCTGCAGAGGCTGAAGGACCACAGGCTGTACGCCAAGTTGGAAAAATGCCAGTTTGATGTCAGAGAGGTTGATTTCCTTGGCTACAAGTTGTCCGACGAGGGACTGGCCATGGACAGGGCTAAGGTTCAAGCGCTGTTGGACTGGAAAAGCCCTCGAAATCGGAAAGAGGTCCAGAGGTTCATCGGCTTTGCCAATTTTTACCGCAAGTTTATTAAAGGTTTTGCGAACGCGACGGCGGCTATCACTGACACCCTCAGTTCCAAGAAGAAGAAGTTCGTCTGGACCGAACAAGCGGAGCGGTCCTTCCGGACGCTTAAAGGTCTTTTCGCCTCCGAAGAGCAGCTGCTCCACGTGAATCCCGGCAGACCCATGCGGGTAGAGACCGATGCGTCAGACAGAGCGGTTGGGGCCGTTCTTTTGCAAGAGGATTCACAAGGCAACTGGAGACCGGGTGCGTTCTACTCCCGGAAGCTCAGCAAGACGGAGCGCAATTATACCATATGGGACAGGGAGTTGTTGGCCATTCATGCAGCTTTCAAAGCGTGGCGACACTTCTTAATAGGAGCCAAGCACACGGTGCAAGTCCGCACGGATCACAAGAACTTAGAGTATTGGCGGACGGCTAAGTTACAGACCCAGCGACACATGCGCTGGGCGGAGTTCTTTGCGGATTTCGACTTCAAAATAGAATACATCCCAGGAGACTCCAATGTTATTGCAGACGCGCTGTCCCGAAAGCCGCAATACTTGGAGGAAGCAGCTCCAATCGCAGCAAAGCACATTTTCGCACCGCAGGCGTGGACGTGCGCTACCATCGCAGTCGACCTGGACGCGGTGCGACGCGCATTGCAAAGGGATCAGTTTGCACAGTCCAAGATGGAGGAGCTACGCGGAGGGTCGCGAGACAACGATGAGTTCCAATTGCAAGATGGACTTTTGACTCGTAAGGGTGCCCTTTACGTGCCCACCGACGATCTTCGAGCCAAGGTTCTGCAACAATTGCATGACGCCCCTAGTGCAGGCCATTTCGGCAAAGAGAAGACGATGGAGTTGGTGGCTAGAGACTTTTGGTGGCCCCAGATGAGAGGAGAGGTGGCGGACTACGTCGCCAGGTGTGATATCTGCCAGAGGTCCAAACCAGTGCACCAGAAGCAGGCGGGATTGCTAGAACCGCTGGAGACACCGCAGCAACCGTGGGAGAGGGTAGCGTTGGACTTTGTTACGGACCTGCCCAGCTCCAGAGGTAAGACGGCGGTGTTAGTGGTGGTGGACTGGTTCACCAAGATGGCGCATTTCATCCCTTGTGCCAAGGTGGCGACGGCAGAACAGACCGCAAAGCTCTTCATCGATCACGTCTTCAGAGTGCATGGACTTCCGCAGTCCGTCTTGTCCGACAGGGGGCGCCAGTTTGTTTCCACTTTCTGGCGAAAGCTTCTGGGCATCTTGCACGTCAAAATCAACCTGACATCGGCGAGACATCCACAAACCAACGGTCAAGCGGAGAGGGTCAACGCGATCATGCAGCAGTACCTGCGGTGCTACGCCAACCAGCGACCTGCGGCGTGGGTGGACTATCTGCCGATGGCTGAATTCGCCTACAACAACACGAAACACGCATCCACCGGGGTGACGCCTTTCTTCGCGAACAATGGCCGTCATCCCAGAACCTTCCCGAGATTTGCGGCACCAGGAGGGGGGGGGCCTCAAGATGCCGACCAGTTTGCAGCGGAGTTGCAAGAGGTGCACGAGGAGCTGCGGAGACATTTGGAGCTGGCAAAACAGGCGTATAAGGTGCAGGCCGATAAGCACAGGAGGGCGGGAGAGGACATCCAGATTGGGGACTGGGTGTGGTTAGCAGCCCACGCGATGCTGGCCAGGTCATTGGCCAAGAAGAAGTTAGGACACAGGCAGCTAGGGCCATATCAAGTTGAGGCTAAGATCAATCCGGTGGCTTTTCGTCTAGCCCTTCCGGAGGGTTCCAGGGTGCACCCGGTCTTTCATAGGTCGGTGCTCACTCCCTACAAAACCCCACACAGGTTTCAAGAGTCAGGAGCACTCCCAGAGCCACGTAGGAGGGCGCCTGAGGGGTGGGAATCGCCAAGACCAGAACCTCTTAACGAGGTCACAGAGATACTGGACTCGAGATGGGGGGAGGAGGGAGTTGAATATTTTCTAGCCAGGGAAGGCACTCCGGCCTCTGCCAATAGCTGGGTGCCGGGTTACGCGTTGGACGAACCCCTGTTGAAGGAGGAGTTCCATGCACTTTTTCCGCACAAGCCCATGCCCGAGGAGTATTTTGATGATTGGCTTTTCACGCCCACTTTGTCAGACAGCACGTTCGAGGGTTTCTCCTCACCCGAGGGCCATACGCCCGAAACAAGCCCGACCAGGGATCCGAGACTGGGGGGGGAGGAGACAGGCCCTTGTTGGTGGGTGGATCAGCCAAGGGAGGCATGGAGTCAGAGATGGATGGTAGGTCCTTGGCAGGCAGCGCCAGGAGAAGCAGTGATGGAGGAAGAGACTGTGAGGTCTGTGGGTGGGGAACCCGAGTTCGAACACACATATACGGAGATGACAGAGGAGAACGTTGAAGTGGACAACTTGTATCCTGAACCGACCCCGGAAGAACCACGTTTTCCTCAACCTGCACCCGGCGAGCGGGAGGGGGGAAGGGGGGGCTTCGAGGGGGGGATGGATGTCAGGGTTTCTGGGAGAGAGGAGGAGATGACAGAGGAGACGGAGAGCGAGTGGGAGGAGGGGCAGAAGGATGAGGAAGAAGATGACGGAATTCTGAGGGAATCCACGAGTCTGAGCAGCGAGTCAGAGGATTCTCAAAAGGGGGTTACCTCAATCAAGCAAAAGGGAGGAGAAGGGAGAAGCGGAGAGGAGCCCAGTGGAAGACAGACGCAGCAAGAGGCGTCTCAGCCGGAACGGAGTAAAGGGGGTGGAGTCGTCAGCCTCTCGGAGGGAGCAGGATTAGGAGAGAACAGAGAAAGGGGGTTGGAGCAAGGTGTTCAGCCGGAAAGGGTGGAGAGCAGAACAAGGGGTGGTGTAGCGGTCGAAAGAAGGGTCAGCAGCAACGTACGCGCGCCAAGTTCAAACGTAGAGGCGCGCGGAAGTGGAGAGAGCTCAGGGGAGGAGCCCGGCCCTAAAGCCAGAAGGAGGGGGGAAGAGGCGGCAGAGGATTCAGCCTCAGGCGAGTCACGGAGAGAGGGAACCCAGGGGGGCAGGAAGACCCTGCGGAAAAGAAAGGAGAGGAAGAGGTGGTCTAGAGCCAGGCTATTAAGTTGGTGTGGAAGAGGGGAGGAGTCAGAGGGGACTTCAGCGGTCTAACGTGACAGACGTACGGCCACGATGCTGAACTGTACGAGAAGCAGAAATCTCCAATAAACTTTTCCTGTAAATAAACTGCAACGGAGTGAGGTCTCTTGTGAGCTGGGACCCGTCCTGGGTGGCCGTGACAGTAACCCTAACCCTAACCCTAACCCTAACCCTAACCCTAACCCTAACCCTAACCCTAACCCTAACCCTAACCCTAATCTTGGATTGTTCTTGCGGTGTTCATTCACCCTAACCCTAACCCTAACCCTAACCCTAATCTTGGATTGTTCTTGTAGTGTTCATTCATCCTAACCCTAACCCTAACCCTAACCCTAACCCTAACCTTAACCCTAATCTTGGATTGTTCTTGCGGTGTTCATTCATCCTAAACCTAACCCTAACCCTAACCCTAACCCTAACCCTAACCCTAACCCTAACCCTAACCCTAACCCTAACCCTATTCTTGGATTGTTCTTGTGGTGTTCATTCATCCTAACCCTAACCCTAACCCTAATCCTAAACCTAACCCTATTCTTGGATTGTTCTTGCGGTGTTCATTCACCCTAACCCTAACCCTAACCCTTACCCTAACCCTAACCCTAACCCTAACCCTAACCCTAACCCTAATCCTAACCCTAACCCTAACCCTAACCCTATTCTTGGATTGTTCTTGCGGTGTTCATTCACCCTAACCCTAACCCTAACCCTAACCCTAACCCTAACCCTAACCCTAACCCTAACCCTAACCCTAACCCTAACCCTAACCCTAACCCTAATCTTGGATTGTTCTTGCGGTGTTCATTCATCCTAACCCTAACCCTAACCCTAACCCTAACCCTAATCCTAACCCTAACCCTAACCCTAACCCTAACCCTAATCCTAACCCTAACCCTAACCCTAATCTTGGATTGTTCTTGTAGTGTTCATTCATCCTAACCCTAACCCTAACCCTAACCCTAATCTTGGATTGTTCTTGCGGTGTTCATTCATCCTAAACCTAACCGTAACCCTAACCCTAACTCTAACCCTAACCCTAACCCTAACCCTAACCCTAACCCTAACCCTAACCCTAACCCTAACCCTAACCCTAACCCTAACCTTAACCCTAACCCTAACCCTAAGCCTAAGCCTAACCCTAACCCTATTCTTGGATTGTTCTTCCGGTGTTCATTCACTCTAACCCTAACCGTAACCCTAACCCTAACCCTATTCTTGGATTGTTCTTGCGGTGTTCATTCACCCTAACCCTTACCCTAACCCTAACCCTAACCCTAACCCTAACCCTAACCCTAACCCTAACCCTTATCTTGGATTGTTCTTGTAGTGTTCATTCATCCTAACCCTAACCCTAACCCTAACCCTAACCCTAACCCTAATCTTGGATTGTTCTTGCGGTGTTCATTCATCCTAACCCTAACCCTAACCCTAACCCTAACCCTAACCCTAACACTAACACTAACCCTTATCTTGGATTGTTCTTGCGGTGTTCATTCATCCTAACCCTAACCCTAACCCTAACCCTAACCCTAACCCTAACCCTAACCCTAACCCTAACCCTAACCCTAACCCTATTCTTGGATTGTTCTTGCGGTGTTCATTCACCCTAACCCTAACCCTAACCCTAACCCTAACCCTAACCCTAACCCTAACCCTAACCCTAACCCTTACCCTAACCCTAACCCTAACCCTATTCTTGGATTGTTCTTGCGGTGTTCATTCACCCTAACCCTCACCCTAACCC
>NW_028113127.1:85000-87500 GCF_964234715.1 Podarcis melisellensis | reverse complement strand
TGCGGTGTTCATTCACCCTAACCCTAACCCTAACCCTAACCCTAACCCTAACCCTTATCTTGGATTGTTCTTGTAGTGTTCATTCATCCTAAACCTAACCCTAACCCTAACCCTAACCCTAACCCTAACCCTAACCCTTATCTTGGATTGTTCTTGCGGTGTTCATTCATCCTAACCCTAACCCTAACCCTAACCCTAACCCTAACCCTAACCCTAACCCTAACCCTAACCCTAACCCTAACCCTAACCCTAATCTTGGATTGTTCTTGTAGTGTTCATTCATCCTAACCCTAACCCTAACCCTAACCCTAACCCTAACCCTAACCCTAACCCTAACCCTAACCTTGGATTGTTCTTGCGGTGTTCATTCATCCTAACCCTAACCCTAACCCTAACCCTAACCCTAACCCTAACCCTAACCCTAACCCTAACCCTAACCCTAACCCTTATCTTGGATTGTTCTTGCGGTGTTCATTCATCCTAACCCTAACCCTAACCCTAACCCTAACCCTAACCCTAACCCTAACCCTAACCCTAACCCCAACCCTAACCCTAACCCTAACCCTAACCCTAACCCTAACCCTAACCCTAACCCTAACCCTAACCCTTATCTTGGATTGTTCTTGCGGTGTTCATTCATCCTAACCCTAACCCTAACCCTAACCCTAACCCTAACCCTAAACCTAAACCTAACCCTATTCTTGGATTGTTCTTGCGGTGTTCATTCACCCTAACCCTAACCCTAACCCTAACCCTAACCCTAACCCTAACCCTAACCCTAACCCTAACCCTAACCCTAACCCTAACCCTAATCTTGGATTGTTCATGCGGTGTTCATTCATCCTAACCCTAACCCTAACCCTAACCCTAACCCTAACCCTAACCCTAATCCTAACCCTAACCCTAAACTTGGATTGTTCTTGCGGTGTTCATTCACCCTAACCCTAACCCTAACCCTAACCCTAACCCTAACCCTAACCCTAACCCTAACCCTAACCCTAACCCTAACCCTAACCCTAATCTTGGATTGTTCTTGTAGTGTTCATTCATCCTAACCCTAACCCTAACCCTAACCCTAACCCTAATCTTGAATTGTTCTTGCGGTGTTCATTCATCCTAAACCTAACCCTAACACTAACTCTAAGCCTAACCCTAACCCTAACCCTAACCCTAACCTAACCCTAACCCTAACCCTAACCCTAACCCTAACCCTAACCCTAACCCTAACCCTAACCCTATTCTTGGATTGTTCTTCCGGTGTTCATTCACTCTAACCCTAACCCTAACCCTAACCCTAACCCTAACCCTAACCCTAACCCTAACCCTAACCCTAACCCTAACCCTAACCCTAACCCTATTCTTGGATTGTTCTTGCGGTGTTCATTCACCCTAACCCTTACCCTTACCCTAACCCTAACCCTAACCCTAACCCTAACCCTAACCCTAACCCTAACCCTAACTCTAACCCTAACCCTAACCCTAACCCTAACCCTTATCTTGGATTGTTCTTGTAGTGTTCATTCATCCTAACCCTTACCCTAACCCTAACCCTAACCCTAACCCTAACCCTAACCCTAACCCTAACCCTAACCCTAACCCTAATCTTGGATTGTTCTTGCGGTGTTCATACATCCTAACCCTAACCCTAACCCTAACCCTAACCCTAACTCTAACCCTAACCCTAACCCTAACCCTAACCCTAACCCTAACCCTAACCCTAACACTAACACTAACACTAACACTAACCCTTATCTTGGATTGTTCTTGCGGTGTTCATTCATCCTAACCCTAACCCTAACCCTAACCCTAACCCTAACCCTAACCCTAACCCTAACCCTAACCCTACCCCTAACCCTAACCCTAACCCTAACCCTAACCCTAACCCTAACCCTATTCTTGGATTGTTCTTGCGGTGTTCATTCACCCTAACCCTAACCCTAACCCTAACCCTAACCCTAACCCTAACCCTAACCCTAACCCTAACCCTAACCCTAACCCTATTCTTGGATTGTTCTTGCGGTGTTCATTCACCCTAACCCTAACCCTAACCCTAACCTTAACCCTAACCCTAACCCTAACCCTAACCCTAACCCTAACCCTAACCCTAACCCTAACCCTAACCCTAACCCTAACCCTAACCCTAACCCTAATCTTGCATTGTTCTTGTGGTGTTCATTCATCCTAACCCTAACCCTAACCCTAACCCTAACCCTAATCTTGGATTGTTCTTGCGGTGTTCATTCACCCTAACCCTAACCCTAACCCTAACCCTAACCCTAACCCTAACCCTAACCCTAACCCTAACCCTAACCCTAACCCTAACCCTAACCCTAATCTTGGATAGTTCTTGTAGTGTTCATTCATCCTAACCCTAACCCTAACCCTAACCCTAACCCTAACCCTAACCCTAACCCTAACCCTAACCCTAATCCTAACCCTAATCTTGGATTGTTCTTGCGGTGTTCATTCATCCTAAACCTAACCCTAACCCTAACCCTAA
>NW_028113127.1:60000-62500 GCF_964234715.1 Podarcis melisellensis | reverse complement strand
CCCTAACCCTAACCCTAACCCTATTCCTGGATTGTTCTTGCGGTGTTCATTCACCCTAACCCTAACCCTAACCCTAACCCTAACCCTAACCTTAACCCTAACCCTAACCCTAACCCTAACCCTAACCCTAACCCTAACGCTAACCCTAACCCTAACCCTAACCCTAACCCTAACCCTAACCCTAACCCTAATCTTGGATTGTTCTTGTGGTGTTCATCCTAACCCTAACCCTAACCCTAACCCTAACCCTAACCCTAACCCTAACCCTAACCCTAACCCTAATCTTGGATTGTTCTTGCGGTGTTCATTCACCCTAACCCTAACCCTAACCCTAACCCTAACCCTAACCCTAACCCTAACCCTAACCCTAACCCTAACCCTAACCCTAACCCTATTCTTGGATTGTTCTTGCGGTGTTCATTCACCCTAACCCTAACCCTAACCCTAACCCTAACCCTAACCCTAACCCTAACCCTAACCCTAACCCTATTCTTGGATTGTTCTTGCGGTGTTCATTCATCCTAACCCTAACCCTAACCCTAACCCTAACCCTAACCCTAACCCTAACCCTAACCCTAACCCTAACCCTATTCTTGGATTGTTCTTGTAGTGTTCATTCATCCTAACCCTAACCCTAACCCTAACCCTAACCCTAACCCTAACCCTAACCCTAACCCTAACCCTAACCCTAACCCTAACCCTAACCCTAACCCTTATCTTGGATTGTTCTTGTAGTGTTCATTCATCCTAACCCTAACCATAACCCTAACCCTAATCTTATGTTGTTCTTGCGGTGTTCATTCATCCTAACCCTAACCCTAACCCTAACCCTAACTCTAACCCTAACCCTAACCCTAACCCTAACACTAACACTAACACTAACCCTTATCTTGGATTGTTCTTGCGGTGTTCATTCATCCTAACCCTAACCCTAACCCTAACCCTAACCCTAACCCTAACCCTAACCCTAACCCTATTCTTGGATTGTTCTTGCGGTGTTCATTCACCCTAACCCTACCCCTAACCCTAACCCTAACCCTAATCCTAACCCTAACCCTAACCCTAACCCTAACCCTAACCCTAACCCTAACCCTAACCCTAACCCTAACCCTAACCCTAACCCTAACCCTAACCCTATTCCTGGATTGTTCTTGCGGTGTTCATTCACCCTAACCCTAACCCTAACCCTAACCCTAACCTTAACCCTAACCCTAACCCTAACGCTAACCCTAACCCTAACCCTAACCCTAACCCTAACCCTAACCCTAACCCTAACCCTAACCCTAATCTTGGATTGTTTTTGTGGTGTTCATCCTAACCCTAACCCTAACCCTAACCCTAACCCTAACCCTAACCCAAACCCTAACCCTAACCCTAATCTTGGATTGTTCTTGCGGTGTTCATTCACCCTAACCCTAACCCTAACCCTAACCCTAACCCTATTCTTGGATTGTTCTTGCGGTGTTCATTCACCCTAACCCTAACCCTAACCCTAACACTAACCCTAACCCTAATCTTGGATTGTTCTTGTGGTGTTCATTCACCCTAACCCTAACCCTAACCCTAACCCTAACCCTAACCCTAACCCTAACCCTAACCCTAACCCTAACCCTAACCCTAACCCTAACCCTAACCCTAACCTTGGATTGTTCTTGTAGTGTTCATTCATCCTAACCCTAACCCTAACAATAACCCTAACCCTAACCCTAGCCCTAACCCTAATCTTGGATTGTTCTTGCGGTGTTCATTCATCCTAACCCTAACCCTAACCCTAACCCTAACCCTAACCCTAACCCTAACCCTAACCCTAACCCTAACCCTATTCTTGGATTGTTCTTGTAGTGTTCATTCATCCTAACCCTAACCCTAACCCTAACCCTAACCCTAACCCTAACCCTAACCCTAACCCTAACCCTAACCTAACCCTAACCCTAACCCTAACCCTAATCTTGGATTGTTCTTGCGGTGTTCATTCATCCTAACCCTAACCCTAACCCTAACCCTAACCCTAACCCTAACCCTAACCCTAACCCTATTCTTGGATTGTTCTTGCGGTGTTCATTCACCCTAACCCTAACCCTAACCCTAACCCTAACCCTAACCCTAACCCTAACCCTATTCTTGGATTGTTCTTGCGGTGTTCATTCACCCTAACCCTAACCCTAACCCTAACCCTAACCCTAACCCTAACCCTAACCCTAACCCTAACCCTAACCCTAACCCTAACCCTAACCCTAACCCTAACCCTAATCTTGGATTGTTCTTGCGGTGTTCATTCATCCTAACCCTAACCCTAACACTAACCCTAACCCTAACCCTAACCCTAACCCTATTCTTGGATTGTTCTTGTGGTGTTCTTTCATCCTAACCCTAACCCTAACCCTAACCCTAACCCTAACCCTAACCCTAACCCTAACCCTAACCCTAACCCTAACCCTAACCCTATTCTTGGATTGTTCTTGCAGTGTTCATTCACCCTAACCCTAACCCTAACCCTAAC
>NW_028113127.1:45000-55000 GCF_964234715.1 Podarcis melisellensis | reverse complement strand
CCTAACCCTAACCCTAACCCTAACCCTAACCCTAACCCTAACCCTAACCCTAACCCTATTCTTGGATTGTTCTTGCGGTGTTCATTCACCCTAACCCTAACCCTAACCCTAACCCTAACCCTAACCCTAACCCTAACCCTAACCCTAACCCTAACCCTAATCTTGGATTGTTCTTGTGGTGTTCATTCATCCTAACCCTAACCCTAACCCTAACCCTAACCCTAACCCTAACCCTAACCCTAACCCTAACCCTAACCCTAACCCTAACCCTAACCCTAATCTTGGATTGTTCTTGCGGTGTTCATTCACCCTAACCCTAACCCTAACCCTAACCCTAACCCTAACCCTAACCCTAACCCTAACCCTAACCCTAACCCTAACCCTAACCTTGGATTGTTCTTGTAGTGTTCATTCATCCTAACCCAAACCCAAACCCAAACCCTAACCCTAACCCTAACCCTAGCCCTAACCCTAATCTTGGATTGTTCTTGCGGTGTTCATTCATCCTAACCCTAACCCTAGCCCTAACCCTAACCCTAACCCTAACCCTAACCCTAACCCTAACCCTAACCCTATTCTTGGATTGTTCTTGTAGTGTTCATTCATCCTAACCCTAACCCTAACCCTAACCCTAACCCTAACCCTAACCCTAACCCTAACCCTAATCTTGGATTGTTCTTGCGGTGTTCATTCATCGTAACCCTAACCCTAACCCTAACCCTAACCCTAACCCTAACCCTAACCCTAACCCTAACCCTAACCCTAACCCTAACCCTAACCCTATTCTTGGATTGTTCTTGCGGTGTTCATTCACCCTAACCCTAACCCTAACCCTAACCCTAACCCTAACCCTAACCCTAACCCTAACCCTAACCCTATTCTTGGATTGTTCTTGCGGTGTTCATTCACCCTAACCCTAACCCTAACCCTAACCCTAACCCTAACCCTAACCCTAACCCTAACCCTAACCCTAACCCTAACCCTAACCCTAATCTTGGATTGTTCTTGCGGTGTTCATTCATCCTAACCCTAACCCTAACCCTAACCCTAACCCTAACCCTAATCTTGGATTGTTCTTGTAGTGTTCATTCATCCTAACCCTAACCCTAACCCTAACCCTAACCCTAACCCTAACCCTAACCCTAACCCTAACCCTAATCCTAACCCTAACCCTAATCTTGGATTGTTCTTGCGGTGTTCATTCACCCTAACCCTAACCCTAACCCTAACCCTAACCCTAACCCTATTCTTGGATTGTTCTTGCGGTGTTCATTCACCCTAACCCTAACCCTAACCCTAACCCTAACCCTAACCCTAACCCTAACCCTAATCTTGGATTGTTCTTGTGGTGTTCATTCATCCTAACCCTAACCCTAACCCTAACCCTAACCCTAACCCTAACCCTAACCCTAACCCTAACCCTAACCCTAACCCTAACCCTAATCTTGGATTGTTCTTGCGGTGTTCATTCATCCTAACCCTAACCCTAACCCTAACCCTAACCCTAACCCTAACCCTAACCCTAACCCTAATCTTGGATTGTTCTTGCGGTGTTCATTCATCCTAACCCTAACCCTAACCCTAACCCTAACCCTAACCCTAACCCTAACCCTAACGCTAACCCTAACCCTAACCCTATTCTTGGATTGTTCTTGCGGTGTTCATTCACCCTAACCCTAACCCTAACCCTAACCCTAACCCTAACCCTAACCCTATTCTTGGATTGTTCTTGCGGTGTTCATTCACCCTAACCCTAACCCTAACCCTAACCCTAACCCTAACCCTAACCCTAACCCTAACCCTAACCCTAACCCTAACCCTAACCCTAACCCTAACCCTAACCCTAATCTTGGATTCTTCTTGCGGTGTTCATTCATCCTAACCCTAACCCTAACCCTAACCCTAACCCTAACCCGAATCTTGGATTGTTCTTGTAGTGTTCATTCATCCTAACCCTAACCCTAACCCTAACCCTAACCCTAACCCTAACCCTAACCCTAACCCTAACCCTAATCTTGGATTGTTCTTGCGGTGTTCATTCATCCTAACCCTAACCCTAACCCTAACCCTAACCCTAACCCTAGCCCTAACCCTAACCCTATTCTTGGATTGTTCTTGCGGTGTTCATTCACCCTAACCCTAACCCTAACCCTAACCCTAACCCTAACCCTAACCCTAATCTTGGATTGTTCTTGTGGTGTTCATTCATCCTAACCCTAACCCTAACCCTAACCCTAACCCTAACCCTAACCCTAACCCTAACCCTAACCCTAACCCTAACCCTAACCCTAACCCTAATCTTGGATTGTTCTTGCGGTGTTCATTCACCCTAACCCTAACCCTAACCCTAACCCTAACCCTAACCCTAACCCTAACCCTAACCCTAACTTTGGATTGTTCTTGTAGTGTTCATTCATCCTAACCCTAACCCTAACCCTAACCCTAACCCTAGCCCTAACCCTAATCTTGGATTGTTCTTGCGGTGTTCATTCATCCTAACCCTAACCCTAACCCTAACCCTAACCCTAACCCTAACCCTAACCCTATTCTTGGATTGTTCTTGTAGTGTTCATTCATCCTAACCCTAACCCTAACCCTAACCCTAACCCTAACCCTAACCCTAACCCTAACCCTAACCCTAACCCTAACCCTAACCCTAACCCTAATCTTGGATTGTTCTTGCGGTGTTCATTCATCCTAACCCTAACCCTAACCCTAACCCTAACCCTAACCCTAATCTTGGATTGTTCTTGTAGTGTTCATTCATCCTAACCCTAACCCTAACCCTAACCCTAACCCTAACCCTAACCCTAACCCTAACCCTAACCCTAACCCTAACCCTAACCCTAATCTTGGATTGTTTTTGCGGTGTTCATTCATCCTAACCCTAACCCTAACCCTAACCCTAACCCTAACCCTAACCCTAACCCTAATATTGGATTGTTCTTGCGGTGTTCTTTCATCCTAAACCTAACCCTAACCCTAACCCTAACCCTAACCCTAACCCTAACCCTAACCCTAATCTTGGATTGTTCTTGTGGTGTTCATTCATCCTAACCCTAACCCTAACCCTAACCCTAACCCTAACCCTAACCCTAACCCTAACCCTAACCCTAACCCTAACCCTAACCGTAATCTTGGATTGTTCTTGCGGTGTTCATTCACCCTAACCCTAACCCTAACCCTAACCCTAACCCTAACCCTAACCCTAACCCTAACCTTGGATTGTTCTTGTAGTGTTCATTCATCCTAACCCAAACCCAAACCCAAACCCTAACCCTAACCCTAGCCCTAACCCTAATCTTGGATTGTTCTTGCGGTGTTCATTCATCCTAACCCTAACCCTAACCCTAACCCTAACCCTAACCCTAACCCTAACCCTAACCCTAACCCTAACCCTATTCTTGGATTGTTCTTGTAGTGTTCATTCATCCTAACCCTAACCCTAACCCTAACCCTAACCCTAACCCTAACCCTAACCCTAACCCTAATCTTGGATTGTTCTTGCGGTGTTCATTCATCGTAACCCTAACCCTAACCCTAACCCTAACCCTAACCCTAACCCTAACCCTAACCCTAACCCTAACCCTATTCTTGGATTGTTCTTGCGGTGTTCATTCACCCTAACCCTAACCCTAACCCTAACCCTAACCCTAACCCTATTCTTGGATTGTTCTTGCGGTGTTCATTCACCCTAACCCTAACCCTAACCCTAACCCTAACCCTAACCCTAACCCTAACCCTAACCCTAACCCTAACCCTAACCCTAACCCTAATCTTGGATTGTTCTTGCGGTGTTCATTCATCCTAACCCTAACCCTAACCCTAACCCTAACCCTAACCCTAATCTTGGATTGTTCTTGTAGTGTTCATTCATCCTAACCCTAACCCTAACCCTAACCCTAGCCCTAACCCTAACCCTAACCCTAACCCTAACCCTAACCCTAACCCTAACCCTAACCCTAACCCTAACCCTAACCCTAATCTTGGATTGTTCTTGCGGTGTTCATTCACCCTAACCCTAACCCTAACCCTAACCCTAACCCTAACCCTAACCCTATTCTTGGATTGTTCTTGCGGTGTTCATTCACCCTAACCCTAACCCTAACCCTAACCCTAACCCTAACCCTAACCCTAACCCTAACCCTAACCCTAATCTTGGATTGTTCTTGCGGTGTTCATTCATCCTAACCCTAACCCTAACCCTAACCCTAACCCTAACCCTAACCCTAACCCTAATCTTGGATTGTTCTTGCGGTGTTCATTCATCCTAACCCTAACCCTAACCCTAACCCTAACCCTAACCCTAACCCTAACCCTAACCCTAACCCTAACCCTATTCTTGGATTGTTCTTGCGGTGTTCATTCACCCTAACCCTAACCCTAACCCTAACCCTAACCCTAACCCTAACCCTAACCCTATTCTTGGATTGTTCTTGCGGTGTTCATTCACCCTAACCCTAACCCTAACCCTAACCCTAACCCTAACCCTAACCCTAACCCTAACCCTAACCCTAACCCTAACCCTAATCTTGGATTGTTCTTGCGGTGTTCATTCATCCTAACCCTAACCCTAACCCTAACCCTAACCCTAACCCTAACCCTAACCCTAACCCTAACCCTAACCCTAACCCTAACCCTAACCCTAACCCTAATCTTGGATTGTTCTTGTAGTGTTCATTCATCCTAACCCTAACCCTAACCCTAACCCTAACCCTAACCCTAACCCTAACCCTAACCCTAACCCTAACCCTAACCCTAACCCTAACCCTAATCTTGGATTGTTCTTGCGGTGTTCATTCATCCTAACCCTAACCCTAACCCTAACCCTAACCCTAGCCCTAACCCTAACCCTATTCTTGGATTGTTCTTGCGGTGTTCATTCACCCTAACCCTAACCCTAACCCTAACCCTAACCCTAACCCTAACCCTAACCCTAACCCTAATCTTGGATTGTTCTTGTGGTGTTCATTCATCCTAACCCTAACCCTAACCCTAACCCTAACCCTAACCCTAACCCTAACCCTAACCCTAACCCTAACCCTAACCCTAATCTTGGATTGTTCTTGCGGTGTTCATTCACCCTAACCCTAACCCTAACCCTAACCCTAACCCTAACCCTAACCCTAACCCTAACCCTAACTTTGGATTGTTCTTGTAGTGTTCATTCATCCTAACCCTAACCCTAACCCTAACCCTAACCCTCGCCCTAACCCTAATCTTGGATTGTTCTTGCGGTGTTCATTCATCCTAACCCTAACCCTAACCCTAACCCTAACCCTAACCCTAACCCTAACCCTATTCTTGGATTGTTCTTGTAGTGTTCATTCATCCTAACCCTAACCCTAACCCTAACCCTAACCCTAACCCTAACCCTAACCCTAACCCTAACCCTAATCTTGGATTGTTCTTGCGGTGTTCATTCATCCTAACCCTAACCCTAACCCTAACCCTAACCCTAACCCTAATCTTGGATTGTTCTTGTAGTGTTCATTCATCCTAACCCTAACCCTAACCCTAACCCTAACCCTAACCCTAACCCTAACCCTAACCCTAACCCTAACCCTAACCCTAATCTTGGATTGTTTTTGCGGTGTTCATTCATCCTAACCCTAACCCTAACCCTAACCCTAACCCTAACCCTAACCCTAACCCTAACCCTAACCCTAACCCTAATATTGGATTGTTCTTGCGGTGTTCATTCATCCTAAACCTAACCCTAACCCTAACCCTAACCCTAACCCTAACCCTAACCCTAATCTTGGATTGTTCTTGTGGTGTTCATTCATCCTAACCCTAACCCTAACCCTAACCCTAACCCTAACCCTAACCCTAACCCTAACCCTAATCTTGGATTGTTCTTGCGGTGTTCATTCACCCTAACCCTAACCCTAACCCTAACCCTAACCCTAACCCTAACCCTAACCCTAACCCTAACCCTAACCTTGGATTGTTCTTGTAGTGTTCATTCATCCTAACCCTAACCCTAACCCTAACCCTAACCCTAACCCTAACCCTAACCCTAACCCTAACCCTAACCCTATTCTTGGATTGTTCTTGCGGTGTTCATTCACCCTAATCCTAACCCTAACCCTAACCCTAACCCTAACCCTAACCCTAATCTTGGATTGTTCTTGCGGTGTTCATTCATCCTAACCCTAACCCTAACACTAACCCTAACCCTAACCCTAACCCTATTCTTGGATTGTTCTTGTGGTGTTCATTCATCCTAACCCTAACCCTAACCCTAACCCTAACCCTAACCCTAACCCTATTCTTGGATTGTTCTTGCAGTGTTCATTCACCCTAACCCTAACCCTAACCCTAACCCTAACCTTAACCCTAACCCTAACCCTAACCCTCACCCTAACCCTAACCCTAATCTTGGATTGTTCTTGCGGTGTTCATTCATCCTAACCCTAACCCTAACCCTAACCCTAACCCTAACCCTAATCTTGGATTGTTCTTGTAGTGTTCATTCATCCTAACCCTAACCCTAACCCTAACCCTAACCCTAACCCTAACCCTAACCCTAACCCTAACCCTAACCCTAACCCTAACCCTAATCTTGGATTGTTTTTGCGGTGTTCATTCATCCTAACCCTAACCCTAACCCTAACCCTAACCCTAACCCTAACCCTAACCCTAACCCTAACCCTAATATTGGATTGTTCTTGCGGTGTTCATTCATCCTAAACCTAACCCTAACCCTAACCCTAACCCTAACCCTAACCCTAACCCTAATCTTGGATTGTTCTTGTGGTGTTCATTCATCCTAACCCTAACCCTAACCCTAACCCTAACCCTAACCCTAACCCTAACCCTAACCCTAACCCTAACCCTAACCCTAACCCTAATCTTGGATTGTTCTTGCGGTGTTCATTCACCCTAACCCTAACCCTAACCCTAACCCTAACCCTAACCCTAACCCTAACCTTGGATTGTTCTTGTAGTGTTCATTCATCCTAACCCTAACCCTAACCCTAACCCTAACCCTAACCCTAACCCTAACCCTAACCCTAACCCTAACCCTAACCCTAACCCTAACCCTATTCTTGGATTGTTCTTGCGGTGTTCATTCACCCTAATCCTAACCCTAACCCTAACCCTAACCCTAACCCTAATCTTGGATTGTTCTTGCGGTGTTCATTCATCCTAACCCTAACCCTAACACTAACCCTAACCCTAACCCTAACCCTATTCTTGGATTGTTCTTGTGGTGTTCATTCATCCTAACCCTAACCCTAACCCTAACCCTAACCCTAACCCTAACCCTAACCCTAACCCTATTCTTGGATTGTTCTTGCAGTGTTCATTCACCCTAACCCTAACCCTAACCCTAACCCTAACCTTAACCCTAACCCTAACCCTAACCCTCACCCTAACCCTAACCCTAATCTTGGATTGTTCTTGCGGTGTTCATTCATCCTAACCCTAACCCTAACCCTAACCCTAACCCTAACCCTAATCTTGGATTGTTCTTGTAGTGTTCATTCATCCTAACCCTAACCCTAACCCTAACCCTAACCCTAACCCTAACCCTAACCCTAACCCTAACCCTAACCCTAATCTTGGATTGTTCTTGCGGTGTTCATTCATCCTAACCCTAACCCTAACCCTAACCCTAACCCTAACCCTAGCCCTAACCCTAACCCTATTCTTGGATTGTTCTTGCGGTGTTCATTCACCCTAACCCTAACCCTAACCCTAACCCTAACCCTAACCCTAACCCTAACCCTAACCCTAATCTTGGATTGTTCTTGTGGTGTTCATTCATCCTAACCCTAACCCTAACCCTAACCCTAACCCTAACCCTAACCCTAACCCTAACCCTAACCCTAACCCTAACCCTAATCTTGGATTGTTCTTGCGGTGTTCATTCACCCTAACCCTAACCCTAACCCTAACCCTAACCCTAACCCTAACCCTAACTTTGGATTGTTCTTGTAGTGTTCATTCATCCTAACCCTAACCCTAACCCTAACCCTAGCCCTAACCCTAATCTTGGATTGTTCTTGCGGTGTTCATTCATCCTAACCCTAACCCTAACCCTAACCCTAGCCCTAACCCTAACCCTAACCCTATTCTTGGATTGTTCTTGTAGTGTTCATTCATCCTAACCCTAACCCTAACCCTAACCCTAACCCTAACCCTAATCTTGGATTGTTCTTGCGGTGTTCATTCATCCTAACCCTAACCCTAACCCTAACCCTAATTTTGGATTGTTCTTGTAGTGTTCATTCATCCTAACCCTAACCCTAACCCTAACCCTAACCCTAACCCTAACCCTAACCCTAACCCTAACCCTAACCCTAACCCTAACCCTAATCTTGGATTGTTTTTGCGGTGTTCATTCATCCTAACCCTAACCCTAACCCTAACCCTAACCCTAACCCTAACCCTAACCCTAATATTGGATTGTTCTTGCGGTGTTCATTCATCCTAAACCTAACCCTACCTAACCCTAACCCTAACCCTAACCCTAACCCTAACCCTAACCCTAACCCTAATCTTGGATTGTTCTTGTGGTGTTCATTCATCCTAACCCTAACCCTAACCCTAACCCTAACCCTAACCCTAACCCTAACCCTAACCCTAACCCTAATCTTGGATTGTTCTTGCGGTGTTCATTCACCCTAACCCTAACCCTAACCCTAACCCTAACCCTAACCCTAACCCTAACCTTGGATTGTTCTTGTAGTGTTCATTCATCCTAACCCTAACCCTAACCCTAACCCTAACCCTAACCCTAACCCTAACCCTAACCCTAACCCTATTCTTGGATTGTTCTTGCGGTGTTCATTCACCCTAACCCTAACCCTAACCCTTACCCTAACCCTAACCCTAACCCTAATCCTAACCCTAACCCTAACCCTAACCCTAACCCTAACCCTAACCCTAACCCTAACCCTATTCTTGGATTGTTCTTGCCGTGTTCATTCACCCTAACCCTAACCCTAACCCTAACCCTAACCCTAACCCTAACCCTAACCCTAACCCTAATCTTGGATTGTTCTTGCGGTGTTCATTCATCCTAACCCTAACCCTAACCCTAACCCTAACCCTAACCCTAACCCTATTCTTGGATTGTTCTTGTGGTGTTCATTCATCCTAACCCTAACCCTAACCCTAACCCTAACCCTAACCCTAACCCTAACCCTAACCCTAACCCTAACCCTAACCCTAACCCTATTCTTGGATTGTTCTTGCGGTGTTCATTCACCCTAACCCTAACCCTAACCCTTACCCTAACCCTAACCCTAATCCTAACCCTAACCCTAACCCTAACCCTAACCCTAACCCTAACCCTAACCCTAACCCTAACCCTAACCCTAACCCTAACCCTATTCTTGGATTGTTCTTGCGGTGTTCATTCACCCTAACCCTAACCCTAACCCTAACCCTAACCCTAATCTTGGATTGTTCTTGCGGTGTTCATTCATCCTAACCCTAACCCTAACCCTAACCCTAACCCTAACCCTAACCCTAACCCTAATCCTAACCCTAACCGTAATCTTGGATTGTTCTTGCGGTGTTCATTCACCCTAACCCTAACCCTAACCCTAACCCTAACCCTAACCCTAACCCTAACCCTAATCTTGGATTGTTCTTGTAGTGTTCATTCATCCTAACCCTAACCCTAACCCTAACCCTAACCCTAACCCTAACCCTAACCCTAACCCTAACCCTAACCCTAACCCTAACCCTAATCTTGAATTGTTCTTGCGGTGTTCATTCATCCTAAACCTAACCCTAACCCTAACTCTAAGCCTAACCCTAACCCTAACCCTAACCCTAACCCTAACCCTAACCCTAACCCTAACCTAACCCTAACCCTAACCCTAACCCTAACCCTAACCCTAACCCTAACCCTATTCTTGGATTGTTCTTCCGGTGTTCATTCACTCTAACCCTAACCCTAACCCTAACCCTAACCCTAACCCTAACCCTAACCCTAACCCTAACCCTAACCCTATTCTTGGATTGTTCTTGCGGTGTT
>NW_028113127.1:40000-42500 GCF_964234715.1 Podarcis melisellensis | reverse complement strand
CTTGGATTGTTCTTGCGGTGTTCATTCACCCTAACCCTAACCCTAACCCTAACCCTAACCCTAACCCTATTCTTGGATTGTTCTTGCGGTGTTCATTCACCCTAACCCTAACCCTAACCCTAACCCTAACCCTAACCCTAACCCTAACCCTAACCCTAATCTTGGATTGTTCTTGTGGTGTTCATTCATCCTAACCCTAACCCTTACCCTAACCCTAACCCTAACCCTAATTCTAACCCTAACCCTAACAGTAACCCTAACCCTAACCCTAACCCTAACCCTAACCCTAACCCTAACCCTAATCTTGGATTGTTCTTGCGGTGTGCATTCACCCTAACCCTAACCCTAACCCTAACCCTAACCCTAACCCTAACCCTAACCCTATTCTTGGATTGTTCTTGTAGTGTTCATTCATCCTAACCCTAACCCTAACCCTAACCCTAACCCTAACCCTAACCCTAACCCTAACCCTAACCCTAACCCTAACCCTAACCCTAACCCTAACCCTAATCTTGGATTGTTCTTGCGGTGTTCATTCATCCTAACCCTAACCCTAACCCTAACCCTAACCCTAACCCTAACCCTAACCCTATTCTTGGATTGTTCTTGCGGTGTTCATTCACCCTAACCCTAACCCTAACCCTAACCCTAACCCTAACCCTAACCCTAACCCTAACCCTAACCCTAACCCTATTCTTGGATTGTTCTTGCCTTGTTCATTAACCCTAACCCTAACCCTAACCCTAATCCTAACCCTAACCCTAATCTTGGATTGTTCTTGCGGTGTTCATTCACCCTAACCCTAACCCTAACCCTAACCCTAACCCTAACCCTAACCCTAACCCTAACCCTAACCCTAACCCTAATCTTGGATTGTTCTTGTAGTGTTCATTCATCCTAACCCTAACCCTAACCCTAACCCTAACCCTAACCCTAACCCTAATCTTGAATTGTTCTTGCGGTGTTCATTCATCCTAAACCTAACCCTAACCCTAACTCTAAGCCTAACCCTAACCCTAACCCTAACCTAACCCTAACCCTAACCCTAACCCTAACCCTAACCCTAACCCTAACCCTAACCCTAACCCTAACCCTATTCTTGGATTGTTCTTCCGGTGTTCATTCACTCTAACCCTAACCCTAACCCTAACCCTAACCCTAACCCTAACCCTAACCCTAACCCTAACCCTATTCTTGGATTGTTCTTGCGGTGTTCATTCACCCTAACCCTAACCCTAACCCTAACCCTAACCCTAACCCTAACTCTAACCCTAACCCTAACCCTAACCCTAACCCTTATCTTGGATTGTTCTTGTAGTGTTCATTCATCCTAACCCTAACCCTAACCCTAACCCTAATCTTGGATTGTTCTTGCGGTGTTCATTCATCCTAACCCTAACCCTAACCCTAACCCTAACCCTAACCCTAACCCTAACTCTAACCCTAACCCTAACCCTAACCCTAACACTAACACTAACACTAACCCTTATCTTGGATTGTTCTTGCGGTGTTCATTCATCCTAACCCTAACCCTAACCCTAACCCTAACCCTAACCCTAACCCTAACCCTAACCCTAACCCTAACCCTAACCCTAACCCTAACCCTAACCCTATTCCTGGATTGTTCTTGCGGTGTTCATTCACCCTAACCCTAACCCTAACCCTAACCTTAACCCTAACCCTAACCCTAACCCTAACCCTAACCCTAACCCTAACCCTAACGCTAACCCTAACCCTAACCCTAACCCTAACCCTAACCCTAACCCTAACCCTAATCTTGGATTGTTCTTGTGGTGTTCATCCTAACCCTAACCCTAACCCTAACCCTAACCCTAACCCTAACCCTAACCCTAACCCTAACCCTAACCCTAACCCTAACCCTAATCTTGGATTGTTCTTGCGGTGTTCATTCACCCTAACCCTAACCCTAACCCTAACCCTAACCCTAACCCTAACCCTATTCTTGGATTGTTCTTGCGGTGTTCATTCACCCTAACCCTAACCCTAACCCTAACCCTAACCCTAACCCTAACCCTAACCCTAACCCTAATCTTGGATTGTTCTTGTGGTGTTCATTCATCCTAACCCTAACCCTAACCCTAACCCTAACCCTAACCCTAACCCTAACCCTAACCCTAACCCTAACCCTAACCCTAACCCTAACCCTAACCCTAATCTTGGATTGTTCTTGCGGTGTTCATTCACCCTAACCCTAACCCTAACCCTAACCCTAACCCTAACCCTAACCCTAACCCTAACCCTAACCCTAACCCTAACCTTGGATTGTTCTTGTAGTGTTCATTCATCCTAACCCAAACCCAAACCCTAACCCTAACCCTAACCCTAGCCCTAACCCTAATCTTGGATTGTTCTTGCGGTGTTCATTCATCCTAACCCTAACCCTAACCCTAACCCTAACCCTAACCCTAACCCTAACCCTAACCCTATTCTTGGATTGTTCTTGTAGTGTTCATTCATCCTAACCCTAACCCTAACCCTA
>NW_028113127.1:30000-35000 GCF_964234715.1 Podarcis melisellensis | reverse complement strand
TTTTTGCGGTGTTCATTCATCCTAACCCTAACCCTAACCCTAACCCTAACCCTAACCCTAACCCTAACCCTAACCCTAACCCTAACCCTAACCCTAATCTTGGATTGTTCTTGCGGTGTTCATTCATCCTAAACCTAACCCTAACCCTAACCCTAACCCTAACCCTAAGCCTAACCCTAACCCTAACCCTAACCCTAACCCTAACCCTAACCCTAATCTTGGATTGTTCTTGTGGTGTTCATTCATCCTAACCCTAACCCTAACCCTAACCCTAACCCTAACCCTAACCCTAACCCTAACCCTAACCCTAACCCTAACCCTAATCTTGGATTGTTCTTGCGGTGTTCATTCACCCTAACCCTAACCCTAACCCTAACCCTAACCCTAACCCTAACCCTAACCTTGGATTGTTCTTGTAGTGTTCATTCACCCTAACCCTAACCCTAACCCTAACCCTAACCCTAACCCTAACCCTAACCCTAACCCTAACCCTAACCCTAATCTTGGATTGTTCTTGCGGTGTTCATTCATCCTAACCCTAACCCTAACCCTAACCCTAACCCTAACCCTAACCCCAACCCTAACCCTAACCCTAACCCTAACCCTATTCTTGGATTGTTCTTGTAGTGTTCATTCATCCTAACCCTAACCCTAACCCTAACCCTAACCCTAACCCTAACCCTAACCCTAACCCTAACCCTAACCCTATTCTTGGATTGTTCTTGCGGTGTTCATTCACCCTAACCCTAACCCTAACCCTAACCCTAACCCTAACCCTAACCCTAACCCTATTCTTGGATTGTTCTTGCGGTGTTCATTCACCCTAACCCTAACCCTAACCCTAACCCTAACCCTAACCCTAACCCTAACCCTAATCTTGGATTGTTCTTGCGGTGTTCATTCATCCTAAACCTAACCCTAACCCTAACCCTAACCCTAACCCTAACCCTAACCCTAACCCTAACCCTAACCCTAACCCTAACCCTAACCCTAACCCTTATCTTGGATTGTTCTTGCGGTGTTCATTCATCCTAACCCTAACCCTAACCCTAACCCTAACCCTAACCCTAACCCGAACCCTAATCTTGGATTGTTCTTGTAGTGTTCATTCATCCTAACCCTAACCCTAACCCTAACCCTAACCCTAACCCTAACCCTAACCCTAACCCTAACCCTAACCCTAACCCTAACCCTAATCTTGGATTGTTCTTGCGGTGTTCATTCATCCTAAACCTAACCCTAACCCTAACCCTAACCCTAACCCTAACCCTAACCCTAACCCTAACCCTAACCCTAACCCTTATCTTGGATTGTTCTTGCGGTGTTCATTCATCCTAACCCTAACCCTAACCCTAACCCTAACCCTAACCCTAACCCTAACCCTAACCCTAACCCCAACCCTAACCCTAACCCTAACCCTAACCCTAACCCTTATCTTGGATTGTTCTTGCGGTGTTCATTCATCCTAACCCTAACCCTAACCCTAACCCTAACCCTAACCCTAACCCTAACCCTAACACTAACCCTAACCCTATTCTTGGATTGTTCTTGTGGTGTTCATTCATCCTAACCCTAACCCTAACCCTAACCCTAACCCTAACCCTAACCCTAACCCTAACCCTAACCCTAACCCTAACCCTATTCTTGGATTGTTCTTGCGGTGTTCATTCACCCTAACCCTAACCCTAACCCTTACCCTAACCCTAACCCTAATCCTAACCCTAACCCTAACCCTAACCCTAACCCTAACCCTAACCCTAACCCTAACCCTAACCCTAACCCTAACCCTAACCCTATTCTTGGATTGTTCTTGCGGTGTTCATTCACCCTAACCCTAACCCTAACCCTAACCCTAACCCTAACCCTAATCTTGGATTGTTCTTGCGGTGTTCATTCATCCTAACCCTAACCCTAACCCTAACCCTAACCCTAACCCTAACCCTAACCCTAACCCTAACCCTAACCCTAACCCTAATCTTGAATTGTTCTTGCGGTGTTCATTCATCCTAAACCTAACCCTAACCCTAACTCTAAGCCTAACCCTAACCCTAACCCTAACCTAACCCTAACCCTAACCCTAACCCTAACCCTAACCCTAACCCTAACCCTAACCCTAACCCTAACCCTAACCCTTATCTTGGATTGTTCTTGCGGTGTTCATTCATTCTAACCCTAACCCTAACCCTAACCCTAACCCGAACCCGAACCCTAATCTTGGATTGTTCTTGTAGTGTTCATTCATCCTAACCCTAACCCTAACCCTAACCCTAACCCTAACCCTAACCCTAACCCTAACCCTAACCCTAACCCTAATCTTGGATTGTTCTTGCGGTGTTCATTCATCCTAAACCTAACCCTAACCCTAACCCTAACCCTAACCCTAACCCTAACCCTAACCCTAACCCTAACCCTAACCCTTATCTTGGATTGTTCTTGCGGTGTTCATTCATCCTAACCCTAACCCTAACCCTAACCCTAACCCTAACCCTAACCCTAACCCTAACCCTAACCCCAACCCTAACCCTAACCCTAACCCTAACCCTAACCCTTATCTTGGATTGTTCTTGCGGTGTTCATTCATCCTAACCCTAACCCTAACCCTAACCCTAACCCTAACCCTAACCCTAACCCTATTCTTGGATTGTTCTTGTGGTGTTCATTCATCCTAACCCTAACCCTAACCCTAACCCTAACCCTAACCCTAACCCTAACCCTAACCCTAACCCTAACCCTAACCCTAACCCTAACCCTAACCCTAACCCTAACCCTATTCTTGGATTGTTCTTGCGGTGTTCATTCACCCTAACCCTAACCCTAACCCTTACCCTAACCCTAACCCTAATCCTAACCCTAACCCTAACCCTAACCCTAACCCTAACCCTAACCCTAACCCTAACCCTAACCCTAACCCTATTCTTGGATTGTTCTTGCGGTGTTCATTCACCCTAACCCTAACCCTAACCCTAACCCTAACCCTAACCCTAATCTTGGATTGTTCTTGCGGTGTTCATTCATCCTTACCCTAACCCTAACCCTAACCCTAACCCTAACCCTAACCCTAACCCTAACCCTAACCCTAACCCTAACCCTAACCCTAATCTTGAATTGTTCTTGCGGTGTTCATTCATCCTAAACCTAACCCTAACCCTAACTCTAAGCCTAACCCTAACCCTAACCTAACCCTAACCCTAACCCTAACCCTAACCCTAACCCTAACCCTAACCCTAACCCTAACCCTAACCCTAACCCTAACCCTATTCTTGGATTGTTCTTCCGGTGTTCATTCACTCTAACCCTAACCCTAACCCTAACCCTAACCCTAACCCTAACCCTAACCCTAACCCTAACCCTAACCCTAACCCTATTCTTGGATTGTTCTTGCGGTGTTCATTCACCCTAACCCTAACCCTAACCCTAACCCTAACCCTAACCCTAACCCTAACCCTAACTCTAACCCTAACCCTAACCCTAACCCTAACCCTTATCTTGGATTGTTCTTGTAGTGTTCATTCATCCTAACCCTAACCCTAACCCTAACCCTAACCCTAACCCTAACCCTAACCCTAACCCTAACCCTAATCTTGGATTGTTCTTGCGGTGTTCATTCATCCTAACCCTAACCCTAACCCTAACCCTAACTCTAACCCTAACCCTAACCCTAACCCTAACCCTAACCCTAACCCTAACCCTAACCCTAACCCTAACCCTAACACTAACACTAACACTAACCCTTATCTTGGATTGTTCTTGCGGTGTTCATTCATCCTAACCCTAACCCTAACCCTAACCCTAACCCTAACCCTAACCCTAACCCTAACCCAAACCCTAACCCTAACCCTATTCTTGGATTGTTCTTGCGGTGTTCATTCACCCTAACCCTACCCCTAACCCTAACCCTAACCCTAACCCTAATCCTAACCCTAACCCTAACCCTAACCCTAACCCTAACCCTAACCCTAACCCTAACCCTAACCCTAACCCTAACCCTAACCCTAACCCTAACCCTATTCCTGGATTGTTCTTGCGGTGTTCATTCACCCTAACCCTAACCCTAACCCTAACCTTAACCCTAACCCTAACCCTAACCCTAACCCTAACCCTAACCCTAACCCTAACGCTAACCCTAACCCTAACCCTAACCCTAACCCTAACCCTAACCCTAACCCTAACCCTAATCTTGGATTGTTCTTGTGGTGTTCATCCTAACCCTAACCCTAACCCTAACCCTAACCCTAACCCTAACCCTAACCCTAACCCTAACCCTAACCTTGGATTGTTCTTGTAGTGTTCATTCATCCTAACCCTAACCCTAACCCTAACCCTAACCCTAACCCTAACCCTAACCCTAACCCTAACCCTAACCCTAACCCTAACCCTTATCTTGGATTGTTCTTGCGGTGTTCATTCATCCTAACCCTAACCCTAACCCTAACCCTAACCCTAACCCTAACCCTAACCCCAACCCTAACCCTAACCCTAACCCTAACCCTAACCCTTATCTTGGATTGTTCTTGCGGTGTTCATTCATCCTAACCCTAACCCTAACCCTAACCCTAACCCTAACCCTAACCCTAACCCTAACCCTAACCCTATTCTTGGATTGTTCTTGTGGTGTTCATTCATCCTAACCCTAACCCTAACCCTAACCCTAACCCTAACCCTATTCTTGGATTGTTCTTGCGGTGTTCATTCACCCTAACCCTAACCCTAACCCTTACCCTAACCCTAACCCTAACCCTAACCCTAACCCTAACCCTAACCCTAACCCTAACCCTAACCCTAACCCTATTCTTGGATTGTTCTTGCGGTGTTCATTCACCCTAACCCTAACCCTAACCCTAACCCTAACCCTAACCCTAACCCTAACCCTAATCTTGGATTGTTCTTGCGGTGTTCATTCATCCTAACCCTAACCCTAACCCTAACCCTAATCCTAACCCTAACCCTAACCCTAACCCTAATCTTGAATTGTTCTTGCCGTGTTCATTCATCCTAAACCT
>NW_028113127.1:12500-15000 GCF_964234715.1 Podarcis melisellensis | reverse complement strand
TAATCTTGGATTGTTCTTGTGGTGTTCATCCTAACCCTAACCCTAACCCTAACCCTAACCCTAACCCTAACCCTAACCCTAACCCTAACCTTGGATTGTTCTTGTAGTGTTCATTCATCCTAACCCTAACCCTAACCCTAACCCTAACCCTAACCCTAACCCTAACCCTAACCCTAACCCTAACCCTAATCTTGGATTGTTCTTGCGGTGTTCATTCATCCTAACCCTAACCCTAACCCTAACCCTAACCCTAACCCTAACCCTAACCCTAACCCTAACCCTAACCCTAACCTTATTCTTGGATTGTTCTTGTAGTGTTCATTCATCCTAACCCTAACCCTAACCCTAACCCTAACCCTAACCCTAACCCTAACCCTAACCCTAACCCTAACCCTATTCTTGGATTGTTCTTGCGGTGTTCATTCACCCTAACCCTAACCCTAACCCTAACCCTAACCCTAACCCTAACCCTATATTTGGATTGTTCTTGCGGTGTTCATTCACCCTAACCCTAACCCTAACCCTAACCCTAACCCTAACCCTAACCCTAACCCTAACCCTAATCTTGGATTGTTCTTGCGGTGTTCATTCATCCTAAACCTAACCCTAACCCTAACCCTAACCCTAACCCTAACCCTAACCCTAACCCTAACCCTAACCCTAACCCTAACCCTAACCCTAACCCTTATCTTGGATTGTTCTTGCGGTGTTCATTCATCCTAACCCTAACCCTAACCCTAACCCTAACCCTAACCCTAACCCTAACCCTAACCCTCACCCTAATCTTGGATTGTTCTTGTAGTGTTCATTCATCCTAACCCTAACCCTAACCCTAACCCTAACCCTAACCCTAACCCTAACCCTAACCCTAATCTTGGATTGTTCTTGCGGTGTTCATTCATCCTAAACCTAACCCTAACCCTAACCCTAACCCTAACCCTAACCCTAACCCTAACCCTAACCCTAACCCTAACCCTAACCCTTATCTTGGATTGTTCTTGCGGTGTTCATTCATCCTAACCCTAACCCTAACCCTAACCCTAACCCTAACCCTAACCCTAACCCTAACCCTATTCTTGGATTGTTCTTGCGGTGTTCATTCACCCTAACCCTACCCCTACCCCTACCCCTACCCTTACCCCTACCCCTAATCCTAACCCTAACCCTAACCCTAACCCTAACCCTAACCCTAACCCTAACCCTAACCCTAACCCTAACCCTAACCCTAACCCTAACCCTTATCTTGGATTGTTCTTGCGGTGTTCATTCATCCTAACCCTAACCCTAACCCTAACCCTAACCCTAACCCTAACCCTAAATCTAACCCTAACCCCAACCCTAACCCTAACCCTAACCCTAACCCTAACCCTTATCTTGGATTGTTCTTGCGGTGTTCATTCATCCTAACCCTAACCCTAACCCTAACCCTAACCCTAACCCTAACCCTAACCCTAACCCTAACCCTAACCCTAACCCTAACCCTAACCCTAACCCTAACCCTATTCTTGGATTGTTCTTGTGGTGTTCATTCATCCTAACCCTAACCCTAACCCTAACCCTAACCATAACCCTATTCTTGCATTGTTCTTGCGGTGTTCATTCACCCTAACCCTAACCCTAACCCTTACCCTAACCCTAACCCTAACCCTAATCCTAACCCTAACCCTAACCCTAACCCTAACCCTAACCCTAACCCTAACCCTAACCCTAACCCTATTCTTGGATTGTTCTTGCGGTGTTCATTCACCCTAACCCTAACCCTAACCCTAACCCTAACCCTAACCCTAACCCTAACCCTAATCTTGGATTGTTCTTGCGGTGTTCATTCATCCTAACCCTAACCCTAACCCTAACCCTAATCCTAACCCTAACCCTAACCCTAATCTTGAATTGTTCTTGCGGTGTTCATTCATCCTAAACCTAACCCTAACCCTAACTCTAAGCCTAACCCTAACCCTAACCCTAACCTAACCCTAACCCTAACCCTAACCCTATTCTTGGAGTGTTCTTCCGGTGTTCATTCACCCTAACCCTAACCCTAACCCTAACCCTAACCCTAACCCTAACCCTAACCCTAACCCTAACCCTAACCCTAACCCTATTCTTGGATTGTTCTTGCGGTGTTCATTCACCCTAACCCTAACCCTAACCCTAACCCTAACCCTAACCCTAACCCTAACTCTAACCCTAACCCTAACCCTAACCCTAACCCTTATCTTGGATTGTTCTTGTAGTGTTCATTCATCCTAACCCTAACCCTAACCCTAACCCTAACCCTAACCCTAACCCTAACCCTAACCCTAATCTTGGATTGTTCTTGCGGTGTTCATTCATCCTAACCCTAACCCTAACCCTAACCCTAACCCTAACTCTAACCCTAACCCTAACCCTAACCCTAACACTAACACTAACACTAACCCTTATCTTGGATTGTTCTTGCGGTGTTCATTCATCCTAACCCTAACCCTAACCCTAACCCTAACCCTAACCCTAACCCTAA
>NW_028113127.1:7500-10000 GCF_964234715.1 Podarcis melisellensis | reverse complement strand
AACCCTAACCCTAACCCTAACCCTAACCCTTATCTTGGATTGTTCTTGCGGTGTTCATTCATCCTAACCCTAACCCTAACCCTAACCCTAACCCTAACCCTAACCCTAACCCTAACCCTAACCCCAACCCTAACCCTAACCCTAACCCTAACCCTTATCTTGGATTGTTCTTGCGATGTTCATTCATCCTAACCCTAACCCTAACCCTAACCCTAACCCTAACCCTAACCCTAACCCTAACCCTAACCCTAACCCTAACCCTAACCCTATTCTTGGATTGTTCTTGTGGTGTTCATTCATCCTAACCCTAACCCTAACCCTAACCCTAACCCTAACCCTAACCCTAACCCTAACCCTAACCCGATTCTTGGATTGTTCTTGCGGTGTTCATTCACCCTAACCCTAACCCTAACCCTTACCCTAACCCTAACCCTAACCCTAACCCTAACCCTAACCCTAACCCTAACCCTAACCCTATTCTTGGATTGTTCTTGCGGTGTTCATTCACCCTAACCCTAACCCTAACCCTAACCCTAACCCTAACCCTAACCCTAATCTTGGATTGTTCTTGCGGTGTTCATTTATCCTAACCCTAACCCTAACCCTAACCCTAACCCTAACCCTAACCCTAACCCTAACCCTAATCCTAACCCTAACCCTAATCTTGGATTGTTCTTGCGGTGTTCATTCACCCTAACCCTAACCCTAACCCTAACCCTAACCCTAACCCTAACCCTAATCTTGGATTGTTCTTGTAGTGTTCATTCATCCTAACCCTAACCCTAACCCTAACCCTAATCTTGAATTGTTCTTGCGGTGTTCATTCATCCTAAACCTAACCCTAACCCTAACTCTAACCCTAACCCTAACCCTAACCCTAACCTAACCCTAACCCTAACCCTAACCCTAACCCTAACCCTAACCCTAACCCTAACCCTAACCCTAACCCTAACCCTATTCTTGGATTGTTCTTCCGGTGTTCATTCACTCTAACCCTAACCCTAACCCTAACCCTAACCCTAACCCTAACCCTAACCCTAACCCTATTCTTGGATTGTTCTTGCGGTGTTCATTCACCCTAACCCTAACCCTAACCCTAACCCTAACCCTAACCCTAACCCTAACCCTAACCCTAACCCTAACCCTAACCCTAACCCTTATCTTGGATTGTTCTTGCGGTGTTCATTCATCCTAACCCTAACCCTAACCCTAACCCTAACCCTAACCCTAACCCTAACCCTAAACCTAACCCTAACCCCAACCCCAACCCTAACCCTAACCCTAACCCTAACCCTTATCTTGGATTGTTCTTGCGGTGTTCATTCATCCTAACCCTAACCCTAACCCTAACCCTAACCCTAACCCTAACCCTAACCCTAACCCTATTCTTGGATTGTTCTTGTGGTGTTCATTCATCCTAACCCTAACCCTAACCCTAACCCTAACCCTAACCCTAACCCTATTCTTGGATTGTTCTTGCGGTGTTCATTCACCCTAACCCTAACCCTAACCCTTACCCTAACCCTAACCCTAACCCTAATCCTAACCCTAACCCTAACCCTAACCCTAACCCTAACCCTAACCCTAACCCTAACCCTAACCCTATTCTTGGATTGTTCTTGCGGTGTTCATTCACCCTAACCCTAACCCTAACCCTAACCCTAACCCTAACCCTAACCCTAATCTTGGATTGTTCTTGCGGTGTTCATTCATCCTAACCCTAACCCTAACCCTAACCCTAATCCTAACCCTAACCCTAACCCTAATCTTGAATTGTTCTTGCGGTGTTCATTCATCCTAAACCTAACCCTAACCCTAACTCTAAGCCTAACCCTAACCCTAACCCTAACCTAACCCTAACCCTAACCCTAACCCTAACCCTAACCCTATTCTTGGAGTGTTCTTCCGGTGTTCATTCACCCTAACCCTAACCCTAACCCTAACCCTAACCCTAACCCTAACCCTAACCCTAACCCTAACCCTATTCTTGGATTGTTCTTGCGGTGTTCATTCACCCTAACCCTAACCCTAACCCTAACCCTAACCCTAACCCTAACCCTAACCCTAACCCTAACCCTAACTCTAACCCTAACCCTAACCCTAACCCTAACCCTTATCTTGGATTGTTCTTGTAGTGTTCATTCATCCTAACCCTAACCCTAACCCTAACCCTAACCCTAACCCTAACCCTAACCCTAACCCTAACCCTAATCTTGGATTGTTCTTGCGGTGTTCATTCATCCTAACCCTAACCCTAACCCTAACCCTAACCCTAACTCTCACCCTAACCCTAACCCTAACCCTAACCCTAACACTAACACTAACACTAACCCTTATCTTGGATTGTTCTTGCGGTGTTCATTCATCCTAACCCTAACCCTAACCCTAACCCTAACCCTAACCCTAACCCTAACCCTAACCCTATTCTTGGATTGTTCTTGCGGTGTTCATTCACCCTAACCCTACCCCTACCCCTACCCCTAACCCTAACCCTAATCCT
>NW_028113128.1:540000-546163 GCF_964234715.1 Podarcis melisellensis | reverse complement strand
CCAATAATATGATATGTGTCAACCCTAGCAGAAACAAACCGAGCACCATTTGACCTAACAGAAGGAGAATCTGAACTTGTTTCAGGGTTCAATGTAGAATATGCAGCAGGACCTTTCGCACTTTTTTTTCTAGCTGAATATATAAATATTTTAATAATAAACACACTATCATGCATTCTATTCTTCAGCCCAACAACTACTTTACAAACAGAACTTTTTACAATCAACCTAATAACAAAAACTACCCTACTAACTATTGGATTTCTGTGAGCCCGAGCCTCTTACCCACGATTTCGCTATGATCAACTAATACATCTACTATGAAAACAATTCCTCCCAATTACCTTAGCACTATACTTATGATATGTCTCACTCCCAATTTCGTTAGCCGGCCTTCCACCTCTAAACTAACACATTAGGACGTGTGCCCGAGATTTAGGGGTTACTTTGATAGAGTAAACCACAGGGACTTATTAACCCCTCACCTCCTATAGAAGAATGGGATTTGAACCCACACCTAAGACTCCAAAACTCTTTGTACTACCGATATACTATCCCCTAGTAAAGTCAGCTAATAAAGCTCTTGGGCCCATACCCCAAAAATGTTGGTCAAACCCTTCCTTTACTAATGAACCCTACATTATATCCATCCTAATCTGTAATTTAGCCCTTGGAACAATTATTACAGCCGCTAGCTATCATTGATTCCTAGCCTGAATTGGCCTAGAACTAAACACCTTCGCCATCATCCCCATTCTAGCCAAACATCATCACCCACGAGCTACTGAAGCCGCAACTAAATATTTTATTATTCAGGCAACTGCTTCATCTATTATTCTATTTTCAAGTATTATTAATGCATGACACACTGGAACCTGAGATATCACTCAACTTACAACACAACCAACCCCTATTATACTATTAATTGCCCTAGCCATAAAACTAGGTCTAGCTCCTATACACTTTTGACTACCAGAAGTCATACAAGGCACTGATACAGTTACAGCCCTAATCATTGCAACATGACAAAAATTACCACCAATATCTTTACTTTACCTTATCTCCAACCAATTCCCAATAATACTTTTATCATTACTAGCCATCTCCTCCACTCTAATTGGAGGCTGATCCGGACTTAACCAAACCCAATTACGAAAAATTATAGCATTCTCATCAATCGGACATTTAGGATGAATAATCTCCATTTCACTTATTCCCAAAAACTTCTTCTTTTAACCTTAACAATTTATTTATTAATAACAACTTCAATATTTATTATTATTATTACCTCAATAACCAAAACCACCAAAGATTTAGGAACAATATGAACAATTTCCCCAACACTTTCTACAACTATACTAATTACTCTTATAGCATTAGGAGGACTACCTCCACTAACCGGCTTCATTCCAAAATGATTAATTTTAAAAGAATTAACCACCAACCTCCTATTACCATTAGCAACTGCTCTCGCCCTATCCTCCTTATTAAGCCTAATATTTTACATACGCCTAAGTTATGTCTCAACCCTAACCATTTCTCCAAATACATCCAATAGTCCTATAAAATGACGATTTAAACCCACCAAACCAATTAGCCCAACCCCTATAATTATTAGTACACTTCTATTAATCCCAATTACACCTCTAATTTATACTTAGAAGCTTAGGTTAAATTCAAAACAGAAGCCTTCAAAGCCTCTAATAGGGTCCATAAACCCCCTAGCTTCTGACTAAGACCTGTATAATTCTAATATACATCTTCTGAATGCAAACCAAACACTTTAATTAAGCTAAGGCCTAAACTAGATGGACAGGCCTCGATCCTGCAAAACTTTAGTTAACAGCTAAAAACCCTACCCAGCGGGCTTCCATCCTCCATCTTCTACCTATTTCTCTTCCCCCGTTTGGAAAAAAAACGGGGGAAGCCCCGGCACTTACTTAAAGGGTGCTTCTCCAAATTTGCATTTTGGTGTGGAAAACACCTCGGGACTGCTGGTAAAAAGAGGACTTAAACCTCCATAAAGGGGTTTACAGCCCCCCACCTAATTACTCGGCCATTCTACCTGTGTCATTGATTCGTTGATTATTTTCAACCAACCATAAAGATATTGGCACCTTATATCTCCTATTTGGTGCCTGAGCTGGTATAGTCGGCACAGCCCTCAGTCTTCTAATTCGAACAGAACTAAGTCAGCCCGGAACCCTTCTTGGTGACGACCAGGTTTATAACGTTATTGTTACAGCACATGCTTTTGTTATAATCTTCTTTTTAGTTATACCTGTAATAATTGGAGGCTTTGGAAACTGATTAATTCCCCTAATAATTGGTGCTCCTGATATAGCATTTCCACGAATAAACAACATAAGCTTCTGACTATTGCCCCCATCTTTACTCCTACTTCTTTCGTCTTCAGGCATTGAAGCAGGTGCTGGTACTGGCTGAACTGTTTACCCACCATTAGCTGGAAATATAGCCCATGCAGGAGCATCAGTAGATCTAACCATCTTTTCGCTTCATTTAGCCGGAGTTTCCTCTATCCTAGGTGCAATTAACTTTATTACCACTTGCATTAATATAAAACCCCCTAATATAACACAATATCAGACTCCTTTATTTGTATGATCTGTCCTGATTACAGCTGTGCTTCTCCTCCTTTCTCTTCCTGTATTAGCTGCTGGCATTACTATATTATTAACAGATCGAAACTTAAATACATCCTTTTTTGACCCAGCTGGTGGAGGAGATCCAATTCTTTACCAACACTTATTTTGATTCTTTGGCCACCCAGAAGTATATATCCTTATTCTTCCAGGTTTTGGCATAATCTCCCACATTGTTACATATTATGCAGGTAAAAAAGAACCCTTTGGTTATATAGGAATAGTGTGAGCTATAATATCAATTGGTTTTTTAGGCTTTATTGTGTGAGCTCATCACATATTTACAGTAGGAATAGACGTTGATACCCGAGCCTACTTTACCTCAGCTACAATAATTATTGCTATTCCTACTGGGGTAAAAGTCTTTAGCTGACTTGCAACTCTTCATGGCGGAACAATTAAATGAGATGCCGCTATATTATGAGCATTGGGCTTTATTTTTTTATTTACAGTAGGGGGTCTTACAGGCATTATTTTAGCTAACTCCTCATTAGATATTGTCCTCCATGATACCTATTATGTGGTTGCTCATTTCCACTATGTCCTGTCAATAGGTGCTGTATTTGCAATTATAGGTGGGTTCGTCCACTGATTCCCCCTCTTTACAGGTTATACTTTACACTCTTCATGAACAAAAATCCAATTTGGCGTAATATTTACTGGAGTCAACATAACATTTTTTCCACAACATTTTCTTGGATTAGCAGGTATACCCCGACGTTACTCTGATTACCCGGACGCATATACTCTTTGAAATACTATTTCATCAATTGGCTCTCTAATTTCCCTTACAGCTGTAGTCATAATAATGTTTATTATTTGAGAAGCCCTAGCAGCTAAACGCGAAGTCTTTACTCTTGAATTAACATGTACAAACTTAGAGTGACTTCACGGCTGTCCTCCTCCATACCACACATACGAAGAATCAACCTATGTACAGACCTCAAGGGAGGGGGGACTTGAACCACCTCTAACTAGTTTCAAGCCAGTCACACATCCTCTTATGTTTCTCCCCTTATAGGGTTCTAGTAAAACAATTACATAGCTCTGTCAGTGCTAAATTACAGACCACACAACCTGTGAACCTTGGTGGCACACCCAGCACAACTAGGCTTCCAAAATGCAGCCTCCCCCATCATAGAAGAGCTCCTTCATTTTCACGACCATGCATTAATAATTGTTTTTTTAATTAGTGCCCTTGTATTATATATTATTAGCCTAATATTATCAACAAAACTAACACATACTAATACAATAGACGCCCAAGAAGTTGAAATAATTTGAACCATCCTTCCTGCAATTATTCTTATTTTAATTGCACTTCCATCCCTCCAAATTCTTTACTTAATAGACGAGATTAATAACCCACATCTTACTATCAAAGCTATTGGTCACCAATGATACTGAAGCTACGAATATACAGACTACGAAAACCTGCTATTCGACTCCTATATAATCCCAACATATGATTTAAATCCAGGAAATTTTCGCCTACTAGAAGTAGATCACCGAGTTGTAATTCCAATAGAATCTCCCATTCGAATCTTAATCTCAGCAGAAGATGTTCTACATTCATGAGCTATCCCGGCACTTGGCATTAAAACTGATGCAGTCCCAGGTCGATTAAACCAAACCACCTTAATTACATCCCACCCCGGTCTATTTTATGGTCAATGCTCAGAAATTTGTGGGTCAAATCATAGCTTTATACCCATTGTTGTAGAGTCAACACCCTAAAAACACTTTGAAGCATGATCTAAAATAATAATTTCTTCATCACTAAGAAGCTAACTTACAGCACTAGCCTTTTAAGCTAGAGAGGGAAATAATTTCCCTTAGTGATATGCCTCAACTTAACCCCTCCCCCTGATTCATAATATTAATACTAGTATGAGTAGCCCTTATTATGTTTTTACAAAAATTATTAGTACTAATTTTTACTCCTCAGCCCCACAACATAAAAAACAATCCAATAACTTTTACTGAACCTGACCATGGCCCTAAACTTTTTTGATCAATTTGCTATTCCTAATATATTAGGAATTCCATTAATTATTCCAGCTTTATTCTTCCACTAACTATCTGATTTTCAACCAACCGCCTCATCCAAAATCGCTACTCAATCATTCAATCCTCACTCATCATCAATGCCACGAAACAAATAATACTACCTATTAGTATTACAGGACACAAATGAGCAAGTACTTTTATAGCGCTCCTACTGATACTTACGCTATTTAATACCCTAGGCTTGTTACCTTATACTTTTACCCCAACCACCCAGCTTTCAATAAATATGGCCCTTGCCATTCCAACCTGATTAATAACAGTCTTAATTGGCCTACGAAATCAACCAACCGCTTCACTAGGCCACCTTCTCCCAGAAGGTACACCAACACCACTAATTCCCATATTAGTAATAATCGAAACAGCTAGCTTGCTCATTCGTCCAATTGCACTAGGAGTACGCCTAACAGCCAACCTAACAGCAGGACATTTACTAATTCAACTAACCTCAACCGCAGTGCTAGCCCTAATAAATACTATAATTTTAACTGCTTCAATAACTCTTATTACACTAGTCCTATTAACCTGCTTAGAGATAGCTGTCGCCTTAATTCAAGCATATGTTTTCGTTCTACTTCTAACCCTCTACCTACAAGAAAACATCTAATGACTCACCAAGCACACCCATTTCACATAGTTGACCCTAGCCCATGACCTCTAACAGGGGCTATTGCAGCCCTTTTATTAACATCAGGCCTTGCAGCATGATTTCACTTCAATAATACAAACCTAATATACCTTGGCTTTATTATTATACTCTTAACAATACAACAATGATGACGAGATATTGTTCGCGAAGGCACATATCAAGGACACCATACTATGCCAGTTCAAAAAGGCCTACGATATGGCATAATTTTATTTATTACCTCAGAAGTATTATTCTTTGCCGGATTTTTTGAGCTTTTTATCACTCAAGTCTCGCCCCTACCCCTGAACTTGGAGGCCAATGGCCTCCAACAGGAATCAGTCCTTTAAACGCCTTTGAAGTCCCACTACTAAACACAGCTGTCTTATTAGCTTCCGGAGTAACAGTAACATGAGCCCACCATGCCTTAATAGAAGGAAAACGAACTGATGCTATTCAAGCACTATCTTTAACAATCTTACTTGGCATATATTTTACAGTTCTACAAGCCAGCGAATATCACGAAACATCATTTACTATCTCAGACAGTGTTTACGGCGCAACCTTCTTTGTAGCTACCGGTTTTCATGGCCTCCATGTAATTATTGGATCTACATTTCTTATTATTTGCCTTATTCGACAATCTCTCTTTCATTTTACAACAAATCACCACTTCGGATTTGAAGCAGCCGCCTGATATTGACATTTTGTAGATGTTGTATGACTATTCCTATATGTATCTATCTACTGATGAGGCTCTTACTTTTTTAATATAATTAATATAGATGACTTCCAATCATCCAAC
>NW_028113128.1:490000-497500 GCF_964234715.1 Podarcis melisellensis | reverse complement strand
GAATGAACGCCGCAAGAACAATCCAAGCTTAGGGTTAGGGTTAGGGTTAGGGTTAGGGTTAGGGTTAGGGTGAATGAACGCCACAAGAACAATCCAAGATTAGGGTTAGGGTTAGGGTTAGGGTTGGGGTTAGGGTTAGGGTTAGGGTTAGGGTTAGGGTTAGGGTTAGGGTTAGGGTTAGGGTTAGGGTTAGGGTTAAGGTTAGGGTTAGGGTTAAGGTAAGGGTTAGGGTTTGGTTTAGGGTGAATGAACACCGCAAGAACAATCCAAGCTTAAGGGTAGGGTTAGGGTTAGGGTTAGGGTTAGGTTTAGGTTTAGGGTTAGGGTTAGGGTGAATGAACGCCACAAGAACAATCCAAGATTAGGGTTAGGGTTAGGGTTAGGGTTGGGGTTAGGGTTAGGGTTAGGGTTAGGGTTAGGGTTAGGGTGAATGAACGCCACAAGAACAATCCAAGATTAGGGTTAGGGTTAGGGTTAGGGTTGGGGTTAGGGTTAGGGTTAGGGTTAGGGTTAGGGTTAGGGTTAAGGTTAGGGTTAGGGTTAAGGTAAGGGTTAGGGTTTGGTTTAGGGTGAATGAACACCGCAAGAACAATCCAAGCTTAAGGGTAGGGTTAGGGTTAGGGTTAGGGTTAGGTTTAGGTTTAGGTTTAGGTTTAGGGTTAGGGTTAGGGTTAGGGTTAGGGTTAGGGTTAGGGTTAGGGTTAGGGTTAGGGTGAATGAACGCCGCAAGAACAATCCAAGCTTAGGGTTAGGGTTAGGGTTAGGGTTAGGGTTAGGGTTAGGGTGAATGAACGCCACAAGAACAATCCAAGATTAGGGTTAGGGTTAGGGTTAGGGTTGGGGTTAGGGTTAGGGTTAGGGTTAGGGTTAGGGTTAGGGTTAGGGTTAGGGTTAGGGTTAGGGTTAGGGTTAAGGTTAGGGTTAGGGTTAAGGTAAGGGTTAGGGTTTGGTTTAGGGTGAATGAACACCGCAAGAACAATCCAAGCTTAAGGGTAGGGTTAGGGTTAGGGTTAGGGTTAGGTTTAGGTTTAGGGTTAGGGTTAGGGTTAGGGTTAGGGTTAGGGTTAGGGTTAGGGTGAATGAACGCCGCAAGAACAATCCAAGCTTAGGGTTAGGGTTAGGGTTAGGGTTAGGGTTAGGGTTAGGGTTAGGGTTAGGGTTAGGATGAATGAACACCACAAGAACAATCCAAGATTAGGGTTAGGGTTAGGGTTAGGGTTAGGGTTAGGGTTAGGGTTAGGGTTAGGGTTAAGGTTAGGGTTAGGGTTAGGGTTAGGGTTAGGGTTAGGGTTAGGGTAAGGGTTAGGGTTTGGTTTAGGGTGAATGAACACCGCAAGAACAATCCAAGCTTAGGGTTAGGGTTAGGGTTAGGGTTAGGGTTAGGTTTAGGTTTAGGTTTAGGGTTAGGGTTAGGGTTAGGGTTAGGGTTAGGGTTAGGGTTAGGGTTAGGGTTAGGGTTAGGGTTAGGGTTAGGTTTAGGATGAATGAACACCGCAAGAACAATCCAAGATTAGGGTTAGGGTTAGGGTTAGGGTTAGGGTTAGGGTTAGGGTTAGGATGAATGAACACTACAAGAACAATCCAAGATTAGGGTTAGGGTTAGGGTTAGGGTTAGGGTTAGGGTTAGGGTTAGGGTTAGGGTGAATGAACACCGCAAGAACAATCCAAGAATAGGGTTAGGGTTAGGGTTAGGGTTAGGGTTAGGGTTAGGGTTAGGGTTAGGGTTAGAGTTAGGGTTAGGGTTAGGGTTAGGGTTAGGTTTAGGATTAATGAACACTGCAAGAACAATCCAAGATTAGGGTTAGGGTTAGGGTTAGGGTTAGGATGAATGAACACTACAAGAACAATCCAAGATTAGGGTTAGGGTTAGGGTTAGGGTTAGGGTTAGGGTTAGGGTTAGGGTTAGGGTTAGGGTTAGGGTTAGGGTTAGGATGAATGAACACCGCAAGAACAATCCAAGATTAGGGTTAGGGTTAGGGTTAGGGTTAGGGTTAGGGTTAGGGTTAGGGTTAGGATGAATGAACACTACAAGAACAATCCAAGATTAGGGTTAGGGTTAGGGTTAGGGTTAGGGTTAGGGTTAGGGTTAGGGTGAATGAACACCGTAAGAACAATCCAAGATTAGGGTTAGGGTTAGGGTTAGGGTTAGGGTTAGGGTTAGGGTTAGGGTTAGGATGAATGAACACCACAAGAACAATCCAAGATTAGGGTTAGGGTTAGGGTTAGGGTTAGGGTTAGGGTGAATGAACACCGCAAGAACAATCCAAGAATAGGGTTAGGGTTAGGGTTAGGGTTAGGGTTAGGGTTAGGGTTAGGGTTAGGGTTAGGGTTAGGGTTAGAGTTAGGGTTAGGGTTAGGGTTAGGGTTAGGTTTAGGATGAATAAACACCGCAAGAACAATCCAAGATTAGGGTTAGGGTTAGGGTTAGGGTTAGGATGAATGAACACTACAAGAACAATCCAAGATTAGGGTTAGGGTTAGGGTTAGGGTTAGGGTTAGGGTTAGGGTTAGGGTTAGGGTTAGGGTTAGGGTTAGGGTTAGGATGAATGAACACCGCAAGAAAAATCCAAGATTAGGGTTAGGGTTAGGGTTAGGGTTAGGGTTAGGGTTAGGGTTAGGGTTAGGGTTAGGATGAATGAACACTACAAGAACAATCCAAGATTAGGGTTAGGGTTAGGGTTAGGGTTAGGGTTAGGGTTAGGGTTAGGGTGAATGAACACCGCAAGAACAATCCAAGATTAGGGTTAGGGTTAGGGTTAGGGTTAGGGTTAGGGTTAGGGTTAGGGTTAGGGTTAGGATGAATGAACACCACAAGAACAATCCAAGATTAGGGTTAGGGTTAGGGTTAGGGTTAGGGTTAGGGTGAATGAACACCGCAAGAACAATCCAAGAATAGGGTTAGGGTTAGGGTTAGGGTTAGGGTTAGGATGAATGAACACCACAAGAACAATCCAAGAATAGGGTTAGGGTTAGGGTTAGGGTTAGGGTTAGGGTTAGGGTTAGGGTTAGGGTTAGGATTAGGGTTAAGGTTAGGTTTAGGGTTAGGGTTAGGGTTAGGGTTAGGGTTAGGGTTAGGGTTAGGGTTAGGGTTAGGGTTAGGGTTAGGGTTAGGGTTAGGGTTGGGTTAGGGTTAGGGTAAGGGTTAGGGTTTGGTTTAGGGTGAATGAGCACCGCAAGAACAATCCAAGCTTAGGGGTAGGGTTAGGGTTAGGGTTAGGTTTAGGTTTAGGGTTAGGGATAGGGTTAGGGTTAGGGTTAGGGTTAGGGTTAGGGTTAGGGTTAGGGTTAGGGTTAGGGTTAGGTTTAGGATGAATGAACACCGCAAGAACAATCCAAGATTAGGGTTAGGGTTAGGGTTAGGGTTAGGGTTAGGGTTAGGGTTAGGGTTAGGGTTAGGGTTAGGGTTAGGGTTAGGATGAATGAACACTACAAGAACAATCCAAGATTAGGGTTAGGGTTAGGGTTAGGGTTAGGGTTAGGGTTAGGGTGAATGAACACCGCAAGAACAATCCAAGATTAGGGTTAGGGTTAGGGTTAGGGTTAGGATGAATGAACACTACAAGAACAATCCAAGATTAGGGTTAGGGTTAGGGTTAGGGTTAGGGTTAGGGTTAGGGTTAGGGTTAGGGTTAGGGTTAGGGTTAGGGTTAGGGTTAGGGTTAGGATGAATGAACACCGCAAGAAAAATCCAAGATTAGGGTTAGGGTTAGGGTTAGGGTTAGGGTTAGGGTTAGGGTTAGGGTTAGGGTTAGGGTTAGGGTGAATGAACACCGCAAGAACAATCCAAGATTAGGGTTAGGGTTAGGGTTAGGGTTAGGGTTAGGGTTAGGGTTAGGGTTAGGATGAATGAACACCACAAGAACAATCCAAGATTAGGGTTAGGGTTAGGGTTAGGGTTAGGGTTAGGGTTAGGGTTAGGGTTAGGGTTAGGGTTAGGGTTAGGGTTAGGGTTAGGGTTAGGATGAATGAACACCACAAGAACAATCCAAGAATAGGGTTAGGGTTAGGGTTAGGGTTAGGGTTAGGGTTAGGGTTAGGGTTAGGGTTAAGGTTAGGTTTAGGTTTAGGGTTAGGGTTAGGGTTAGGGTTAGGGTTAGGGTTAGGGTTAGGGTTAGGGTTAGGGTTAGGATGAATGAACACCACAAGAACAATCCAAGAATAGGGTTAGGGTTAGGGTTAGGGTTAGGGTTAGGGTTAGGGTTAGGGTTAGGGTTAGGGTTAGGGTTAGGGTTAGGGTTAAGGTTAGGTTTAGGGTTAGGGTTAGGGTTAGGGTTAGGGTTAGGGTTAGGGTTAGGGTTAGGGTTAGGGTAAGGGTTAGGGTTTGGTTTAGGGTGAATGACCACCGCAAGAACAATCCAAGCTTAGGGGTAGGGTTAGGGTTAGGGTTAGGTTTAGGTTTAGGGTTAGGGATAGGGTTAGCGTTAGGGTTAGGGTTAGGGTTAGGGTTAGGGTTAGGGTTAGGGTTAGGGTTAGGGTTAGGATGAATGAACACCGCAAGAACAATCCAAGATTAGGGTTAGGGTTAGGGTTAGGGTTAGGGTTAGGGTTAGGGTTAGGGTTAGGGTTAGGGTTAGGGTTAGGGTTAGGGTTAGGGTTAGGATGAATGAACACTACAAGAACAATCCAAGATTAGGGTTAGGGTTAGGGTTAGGCTTAGGGTTAGGGTGAATGAACACCGCAAGAACAATCGAAGAATAGGGTTAGGGTTAGGGTTAGGGTTAGGGTTAGGGTTAGGGTTAGGGTTAGGGTTAGGGTTAGGGTTAGGGTTAGGGTGAATGGACACCGCAAGAACAATCCAAGCTTAGGGTTAGGGTTAGGGTTAGGGTTAGGGTTAGGGTTAGGGTTAGGGTTAGGGTTAGGGTTAGGGTTAGGGTTAGGGTTAGGGTTGGGTTAGGGTTAGGGTAAGGGTTAGGGTTTGGTTTAGGGTGAATGAGCACCGCAAGAACAATCCAAGCTTAGGGGTAGGGTTAGGGTTAGGGTTAGGTTTAGGTTTAGGGTTAGGGATAGGGTTAGGGTTAGGGTTAGGGTTAGGGTTAGGGTTAGGGTTAGGGTTAGGTTTAGGATGAATGAACACCGCAAGAACAATCCAAGATTAGGGTTAGGGTTAGGGTTAGGGTTAGGGTTAGGGTTAGGGTTAGGGTTAGGGTTAGGGTTAGGGTTAGGGTTAGGATGAATGAACACTACAAGAACAATCCAAGATTAGGGTTAGGGTTAGGGTTAGGGTTAGGGTTAGGGTTAGGGTGAATGAACACCGCAAGAACAATCCAAGATTAGGGTTAGGGTTAGGGTTAGGGTTAGGATGAATGAACACTACAAGAACAATCCAAGATTAGGGTTAGGGTTAGGGTTAGGGTTAGGGTTAGGGTTAGGGTTAGGGTTAGGGTTAGGGTTAGGGTTAGGGTTAGGGTTAGGGTTAGGATGAATGAACACCGCAAGAAAAATCCAAGATTAGGGTTAGGGTTAGGGTTAGGGTTAGGGTTAGGGTTAGGGTTAGGGTTAGGGTTAGGGTTAGGGTTAGGGTGAATGAACACCGCAAGAACAATCCAAGATTAGGGTTAGGGTTAGGGTTAGGGTTAGGGTTAGGGTTAGGGTTAGGATGAATGAACACCACAAGAACAATCCAAGATTAGGGTTAGGGTTAGGGTTAGGGTTAGGGTTAGGGTTAGGGTTAGGGTTAGGGTTAGGGTTAGGGTTAGGGTTAGGGTTAGGGTTAGGGTTAGGGTTAGGATGAATGAACACCACAAGAACAATCCAAGAATAGGGTTAGGGTTAGGGTTAGGGTTAGGGTTAGGGTTAGGGTTAGGGTTAGGGTTAAGGTTAGGTTTAGGTTTAGGGTTAGGGTTAGGGTTAGGGTTAGGGTTAGGGTTAGGGTTAGGGTTAGGGTTAGGGTTAGGATGAATGAACACCGCAAGAAAAATCCAAGATTAGGGTTAGGGTTAGGGTTAGGGTTAGGGTTAGGGTTAGGGTTAGGGTTAGGGTTAGGGTTAGGGTGAATGAACACCGCAAGAACAATCCAAGATTAGGGTTAGGGTTAGGGTTAGGGTTAGGGTTAGGGTTAGGGTTAGGATGAATGAACACCACAAGAACAATCCAAGATTAGGGTTAGGGTTAGGGTTAGGGTTAGGGTTAGGGTTAGGGTTAGGGTTAGGGTTAGGGTTAGGGTTAGGGTTAGGGTTAGGGTTAGGATGAATGAACACCACATGAACAATCCAAGAATAGGGTTAGGGTTAGGGTTAGGGTTAGGGTTAGGGTTAGGGTTAGGGTTAGGGTTAGGGTTAAGGTTAGGTTTAGGTTTAGGGTTAGGGTTAGGGTTAGGGTTAGGGTTAGGGTTAGGGTTAGGGTTAGGGTTAGGATGAATGAACACCACAAGAACAATCCAAGAATAGGGTTAGGGTTAGGGTTAGGGTTAGGGTTAGGGTTAGGGTTAGGGTTAGGGTTAGGGTTAGGGTTAGGGTTAAGGTTAGGTTTAGGGTTAGGGTTAGGGTTAGGGTTAGGGTTAGGGTTAGGGTTAGGGTTAGGGTTAGGGTTAGGGTTAGGGTAAGGGTTAGGGTTTGGTTTAGGGTGAATGACCACCGCAAGAACAATCCAAGCTTAGGGGTAGGGTTAGGGTTAGGGTTAGGTTTAGGTTTAGGGTTAGGGATAGGGTTAGCGTTAGGGTTAGGGTTAGGGTTAGGGTTAGGGTTAGGGTTAGGGTTAGGATGAATGAACACCGCAAGAACAATCCAAGATTAGGGTTAGGGTTAGGGTTAGGGTTAGGGTTAGGGTTAGGGTTAGGGTTAGGGTTAGGGTTAGGGTTAGGATGAATGAACACTACAAGAACAATCCAAGATTAGGGTTAGGGTTAGGGTTAGGCTTAGGGTTAGGGTGAATGAACACCGCAAGAACAATCGAAGAATAGGGTTAGGGTTAGGGTTAGGGTTAGGGTTAGGGTTAGGGTTAGGGTTAGGGTTAGGGTTAGGGTTAGGGTTAGGGTGAATGGACACCGCAAGAACAATCCAAGCTTAGGGTTAGGGTTAGGGTTAGGGTTAGGGTTAGGGTTAGGGTTAGGGTTAGGGTTAGGGTTAGGGTTAGGGTTAGGGTTGGGTTAGGGTTAGGGTAAGGGTTAGGGTTTGGTTTAGGGTGAATGAGCACCGCAAGAACAATCCAAGCTTAGGGGTAGGGTTAGGGTTAGGGTTAGGTTTAGGTTTAGGGTTAGGGATAGGGTTAGGGTTAGGGTTAGGGTTAGGGTTAGGGTTAGGGTTAGGGTTAGGGTTAGGTTTAGGATGAATGAACACCGCAAGAACAATCCAAGATTAGGGTTAGGGTTAGGGTTAGGGTTAGGGTTAGGGTTAGGGTTAGGGTTAGGGTTAGGGTTAGGGTTAGGGTTAGGATGAATGAACACTACAAGAACAATCCAAGATTAGGGTTAGGGTTAGGGTTAGGGTTAGGGTTAGGGTTAGGGTGAATGAACACCGCAAGAACAATCCAAGATTAGGGTTAGGGTTAGGGTTAGGGTTAGGA
>NW_028113128.1:482500-485000 GCF_964234715.1 Podarcis melisellensis | reverse complement strand
TAGGGTTAGGGTTAGGGTTAGGGTTAGGGTTAGGGTGAATGAAGACCGCAAGAACAATCCAAGAATAGGGTTAGGGTTAGGGTTAGGGTTAGGGTTAGGGTTAGGGTTAGGGTTAGGGTTAGGGTTAGGGTTAGGGTTAGGGTTAGAGTGAATGAACACCGGAAGAACAATCCAAGAATAGGGTTAGGGTTAGGGTTAGGGTTAGGGTTAGGGTTAGGGTTAGGGTTAGAGTTAGGGTTAGGGTTAGGTTTAGGATGAATGAACACCGCAAGAACAATCCAAGATTAGGGTTAGGGTTAGGGTTAGGGTTAGGGTTAGGGTTAGGGTTAGGGTTAGGGTTAGGGTTAGGGTTAGGGTTAGAGTGAATGAACACCGGAAGAACAATCCAAGAATAGGGTTAGGGTTAGGGTTAGGGTTAGGGTTAGGGTTAGGGTTAGGGTTAGGGTTAGAGTTAGGGTTAGGGTTAGGTTTAGGATGAATGAACACCGCAAGAACAATCCAAGATTAGGGTTAGGGTTAGGGTTAGGGTTAGGGTTAGGGTTAGGGTTAGGGTTAGGGTTAGGGTTAGGATGAATGAACACTAAAAGAACAATCCAAGATTAGGGTTAGGGTTAGGGTTAGGGTTAGGGTTAGGGTTAGGGTTAGGGTGAATGAACACCGCAAGAACAATCCAAGATTAGGGTTAGGGTTAGGGTTAGGGTTAGGGTTAGGGTTAGGGTTAGGGTTAGGGTTAGGGTTAAGGTTAGGGTTAGGGTTAGGGTTAGGGTTAGGGTTAGGATGAATGAACACCGCAAGAACAATCCAAGATTAGGGTTAGGGTTAGGGTTAGGGTTAGGGTTAGGGTGAATGAAGACCGCAAGAACAATCCAAGAATAGGGTTAGGGTTAGGGTTAGGGTTAGGGTTAGGGTTAGGGTTAGGGTTAGGGTTAGGGTGAATGAACACCGCAAGAACAATCCAAGAATAGGGTTAGGGTTAGGGTTAGGGTTAGGGTTAGGGTTAGGGTTAGGGTTAGGGTTAGGGTTAGAGTGAATGAACACCGGAAGAACAATCCAAGAATAGGGTTAGGGTTAGGGTTAGGGTTAGGGTTAGGGTTAGGGTTAGGGTTAGGGTTAGGGTTAGAGTTAGGGTTAGGGTTAGGTTTAGGATGAATGAACACCGCAAGAACAATCCAAGATTAGGGTTAGGGTTAGGGTTAGGGTTAGGGTTAGGGTTAGGGTTAGGGTTAGGGTTAGGGTTAGGGTTAGGATGAATGAACACTACAAGAACAATCCAAGATTAGGGTTAGGGTTAGGGTTAGGGTTAGGGTTAGGGTTAGGGTTAGGGTTAGGGTTAGGGTTAGGATGAATGAACACCGCAAGAACAATCCAAGATTAGGGTTAGGGTTAGGGTTAGGGTTAGGGTTAGGGTGAATGAAGACCGCAAGAACAATCCAAGAATAGGGTTAGGGTTAGGGTTAGGGTTAGGGTTAGGGTTAGGGTTAGGGTTAGGGTTAGGGTTAGGGTTAGGGTTAGGGTTAGGGTTAGGGTTAGGGTGAATGAACACCGGAAGAACAATCCAAGAATAGGGTTTGGGTTAGGGTTAGGGTTAGGGTTAGGGTTAGGGTTAGGGTTAGGGTTAGGGTTAGGGTTAGAGTTAGGGTTAGGGTTAGGGTTAGGTTTAGGATGAATGAACACCGCAAGAACAATCCAAGATTAGGGTTAGGGTTAGGGTTAGGGTTAGTGTTAGGGTTAAGATGAATGAACACTACAAGAACAATCCAAGATTAGGGTTAGGGTTAGGGTTAGGGTTAGGGTTAGGGTGAATGAACACCGCAAGAACAATCCAAGATTAGGGTTAGGGTTAGGGTTAGGGTTAGGATGAATGAACACCACAAGAACAATCCAAGATTAGGGTTAGGGTTAGGGTTAGGGTTAGGGTTAGGGTTAGGGTGAATGAACAACGCAAGAACAATCCAAGATTAGGGTTAGGGTTAGGGTTAGGGTTAGGGTTAGGGTTAGGGTTAGGGTTAGGGTTAGGGTTAGGGTTAGGGTGAATGAACACTGCAAGAACAATCCAAGATTAGGGTTAGGGTTAGGGTTAAGGTTAGGGTTAGGGTTAGGGTTAGGGTTAGGGTTAGGGTTAAGGTTAGGCTTAGGGTTAGGGTTAGGGTTAGGGTTAGGGTTAGTTTTAGGGTTAGGGTTAGGGTTAGGGTTAGGGTTAGGGTTAGGATGAATGAACACCGCAAGAACAATCCAAGATAAGGGTTAGTGTTAGTGTTAGTGTTAGGGTTAGGGTTAGGGTTAGGGTTAGGGTTAGGGTTAGGGTTAGGGTTAGGATGAATGAACACCGCAAGAACAATCCAAGATTAGGGTTAGGGTTAGGGTTAGGGTTAGGGTTAGGGTTAGGGTTAGGGTTACGGTTAGGGTTAGGATGAATGAACACCGCAAGAACAATCCAAGATTAGGGTTAGGGTTAGGGTTAGGGTTAGGGTTAGGGTTAGGGTTAGGGTTAGGGTTAGGG
>NW_028113128.1:437500-440000 GCF_964234715.1 Podarcis melisellensis | reverse complement strand
TTAGGGTTAGGGTTATGGTTAGGGTTAGGGTTAGGGTTAGGGTTAGGGTTAGGGTTAGGGTTAGGGTGAATGAACACCGCAAGAACAATCCAAGAATAGGGTTAGGGTTAGGGTTAGGGTTAGGGTTAGGGTTAGGGTTAGGGTTAGGGTTAGGGTTAGGGTTAGGGTTAGGGTTAGGGTTAGAGTTAGAGTTAGAGTGAATGAACACCGGAAGAACAATCCAAGAATAGGGTTAGGGTTAGGGTTAGGGTTAGGGTTAGGGTTAGGGTTAGGGTTAGGGTTAGAGTTAGGGTTAGGGTTAGGTTTAGGATGAATGAACACCGCAAGAACAATCCAAGATTAGGGTTAGGGTTAGGGTTAGGGTTAGGGTTAGGGTTAGGATGAATGAACACTAAAAGAACAATCCAAGATTAGGGTTAGGGTTAGGGTTAGGGTTAGGGTTAGGGTTAGGGTTAGGGTTAGGGTTAGGGTTAGGGTTAGGGTTAGGGTGAATGAACACCGCAAGAACAATCCAAGATTAGGGTTAGGGTTAGGGTTAGGGTTAGGGTTAGGGTTAGGGTTAGGGTTAGGATGAATGAACACCGCAAGAACAATCCAAGATTAGGGTTAGGGTTAGGGTTAGGGTTAGGGTTAGGGTTAGGGTTAGGGTTAGGGTGAATGAAGACCGCAAGAACAATCCAAGAATAGGGTTAGGGTTAGGGTTAGGGTTAGGGTTAGGGTTACGGTTAGGGTTAGGGTTAGGGTTAGGGTTAGAGTGAATGAACACCGGAAGAACAATCCAAGAATAGGGTTAGGGTTAGGGTTAGGGTTAGGGTTAGGGTTAGGGTTAGGGTTAGAGTTAGGGTTAGGGTTAGGTTTAGGATGAATGAACACCGCAAGAACAATCCAAGATTAGGGTTAGGGTTAGGGTTAGGGTTAGGGTTAGGGTTAGGGTTAGGGTTAGGGTTAGGGTTAGGGTTAGGGTTAGGGTTAGGGTTAGAGTGAATGAACACCGGAAGAACAATCAAAGAATAGGGTTAGGGTTAGGGTTAGGGTTAGGGTTAGGGTTAGGGTTAGGGTTAGAGTTAGGGTTAGGGTTAGGTTTAGGATGAATGAACACCGCAAGAACAATCCAAGATTAGGGTTAGCGTTAGGGTTAGGGTTAGGGTTAGGGTTAGGGTTAGGGTTAGGGTTAGGGTTAGGGTTAGGATGAATGAACACTAAAAGAACAATCCAAGATTAGGGTTAGGGTTAGGGTTAGGGTTAGGGTTAGGGTTAGGGTTAGGGTTAGGGTTAGGGTGAATGAACACCGCAAGAACAATCCAAGATTACGGTTAGGGTTAGGGTTAGGGTTAGGGTTAGGGTTAGGGTTAGGGTTAGGGTTAGGGTTAGGGTTAGGGTTAGGGTTAGGGTTAGGGTTAGGGTTAGGGTTGGGGTTAAGGTTAGGGTTAGGGTTAGGGTTAGGGTTAGGATGAATGAACACCGAAAGAACAATCCAAGATTAGGGTTAGGGTTAGGGTTAGGGTTAGGGTGAATGAAGACCGCAAGAACAATCCAAGAATAGGGTTAGGGTTAGGGTTAGGATTAGGGTTAGGGTTAGGGTTAGGGTTAGGGTTAGGGTTAGGGTTAGGGTTAGGGTGAATGAACACCGCAAGAACAATCCAAGAATAGGGTTAGGGTTAGGGTTAGGGTTAGGGTTAGGGTTAGGGTTAGGGTTAGGGTTAGGGTTAGAGTGAAAGAACACCGGAAGAACAATCCAAGAATAGGGTTAGGGTTAGGGTTAGGGTTAGGGTTAGGGTTAGGGTTAGGGTTAGGGTAAGGGTTAGGGTTAGGGTTAGAGTTAGGGTTAGGGTTAGGGTTAGGTTTAGGATGAATGAACACCGCAAGAACAATCCAAGATTAGGGTTAGGGTTAGGGTTAGGGTTAGGGTTAGGGTTAGGGTTAGGGTTAGGGTTAGGGTTAGGGTTAGGGTTAGGATGAATGAACACTACAAGAACAATCCAAGATTAGGGTTAGGGTTAGGGTTAGGGTTAGGGTTAGGGTTAGGGTTAGGGTTAGGGTTAGGGTTAGGGTTAGGGTTAGGGTTAGGATGAATGAACACCGCAAGAACAATCCAAGATTAGGGTTAGGGTTAGGGTTAGGGTTAGGGTTAGGGTGAATGAAGACCGCAAGAACAATCCAAGAATAGGGTTAGGGTTAGGGTTAGGGTTAGGGTTAGGGTTAGGGTTATGGTTAGAGTGAATGAACACCGGAAGAACAATCCAAGAATAGGGTTTGGGTTAGGGTTAGGGTTAGGGTTAGGGTTAGGGTTAGGGTTAGGGTTAGGGTTAGGGTTAGGGTTAGAGTTAGGGTTAGGGTTAGAGTTAGGGTTAGGGTTAGGTTTAGGATGAATGAACACCGCAAGAACAATCCAAGATTAGGGTTAGGGTTAGGGTTAGGGTTAGTGTTAGGGTTAAGATGAATGAACACTACAAGAACAATCCAAGATTAGGGTTAGGGTTAGGGTTAGGGTTAGGGTTAG
>NW_028113128.1:395000-400000 GCF_964234715.1 Podarcis melisellensis | reverse complement strand
TTAGGGTTAGGGTTAGGGTTAGGGTTGGGGTTAGGGTTAGGGTTAGGGTTAGGGTTAGTGTTAGGTTTAGGATGAATGAACACCGCAAGAACAATCCAAGATTAGGGTTAGGGTTAGGGTTAGGGTTAGGGTTAGGGTTAGGGTTAGGGTTAGGGTTAGGGTTAGGGTTAGGGTTAGGGTTAGGGTTAGGGTTAGGGTTAGGGTTAGGTTTAGGATGAATGAACACCGCAAGAACAATCCAAGATTAGGGTTAGGGTTAGGGTTAGGGTTAGGGTTAGGGTTAGGGTTAGGGTTAGGGTTAGGGTTAGGGTTAGGGTTAGGGTTAGGATGAATGAACACTACAAGAACAATCCAAGATTAGGGTTAGGGTTAGGGTTAGGGTTAGGGTTAGGGTTAGGGTTAGGGTTAGGGTTAGGGTGAATGAACACCGCAAGAACAATCCAAGAATAGGGATAGGGTTAGGGTTAGGGTTAGGGTTAGGGTTAGGGTTAGGGTTAGGGTTAGGGTTAGGGTTAGGATGAATGAACACTACAAGAACAATCCAAGATTAGGGTTAGGGTTAGGGTTAGGGTTAGGGTTAGGTTTAGGATGAATGAACACCGCAAGAACAATCCAAGATTAGGGTTAGGGTTAGGGTTAGGGTTAGGGTTAGGGTTAGGGTTAGGGTTAGGGTTAGGGTTAGGATGAATGAACACCGCAAGAACAATCCAAGATTAGGGTTAGGGTTAGGGTTAGGGTTAGGGTTAGGGTTAGGGTTAGTGTGAATGAACACCGCAAGAACAATCCAAGAATAGGGTTAGGGTTAGGGTTAGGGTTAGGGTTAGGGTTAGGGTTAGGGTTAGGGTTAGGGTTAGGGTTAGGGTTAGGATGAATGAACACCACAAGAACAATCCAAGATTAGGGTTAGGGTTAGGGTTAGGGTTAGGGTGAATGAACAACGCAAGAACAATCCAAGATTAGGGTTAGGGTTAGGGTTAGGGTTAGGGTTAGGGTTAGGGTTAGGGTTAGGGTGAATGAACACCGCAAGAACAATCCAAGATTAGGGTTAGGGTTAGGGTTAGGGTTAGGGTTAGGGTTAGGGTTAGGGTTAGGGTTAAGGTTAGGGTTAGGGTTAGGGTTAGGGTTAGGGTTAGGGTTAGGGTTAGGGTTAGGGTTAGTTTTAGGGTTAGGGTTAGGGTTAGGGTTAGGGTTAGGGTTAGGGTTAGGATGAATGAACACCGCAAGAACAATCCAAGATAAGGGTTAGTGTTAGTGTTAGTGTTAGTGTTAGTGTTAGTGTTAGGGTTAGGGTTAGGGATAGGGTTAGGATGAATGAACACCGCAAGAACAATCCAAGATTAGGGTTAGGGTTAGGGTTAGGGTTAGGGTTAGGGTTAGGGTTAGGGTTAGGATGAATGAACACCGCAAGAACAATCCAAGATTAGGGTTAGGGTTAGGGTTAGGGTTAGGGTTAGGGTTTGGGTGAATGAACACCGCAAGAACAATCCAAGATTAGGGTTAGGGTTAGGGTTAGGGTTAGGGTTAGGATGAATGAAAACCACAAGAACAATCCAAGATTAGGGTTAGGGTTAGGGTTAGGGTTAGGGTTAGGGTTAGGGTGAATGAACACCGCAAGAACAATCCAAGAATAGGGTTAGGGTTAGGGTTAGGGTTAGGGTTAGGGTTAGGGTTAGGGTTAGGGTTAGGGTTAGGGTTAGGGTTAGGGTTAGGGTTAGGATGAATGAACACCACAAGAACAATCCAAGATTAGGGTTAGGGTGAGGGTTAGGGTTAGGGTTCGGGTTAGGGTTAGGGTTAGGGTGAATGAAGACCGCAAGAACAATCCAAGAATAGGGTTAGGGTTAGGGTTAGGGTTAGGGTTAGGGTTAGGGTTAGGATGAATGAACACCACAAGAACAATCCAAGATTAGGGTTAGGGTTAGGGTTAGGGTTAGGGTTAGGGTTAGGGTTAGGGTTAGGGTTGGGGTTAGGGTTAGGGTTAGGGTTAGGGTTAGGTTTAGGGTTAGGGTTAGGGTTAGGGTTAGGGTTAGGGTTAGGGTTAGGGTTAGGGTTAGGGTTAGGGTTAGGGTTAGGGTTAGGATGAATGAACACCACAAGAACAATCCAAGATTAGGGTTAGGGTTAGGGTTAGGGTTAGGGTTAGGGTTAGGGTTAGGGTGAATGAACAACGCAAGAACAATCCAAGATTAGGGTTAGGGTTAGGGTTAGGGTTAGGGTTAGGGTTAGGGTTAGGGTTAGGGTTAGGGTGAATGAACACCGCAAGAACAATCCAAGATTAGGGTTAGGGTTAGGGTTAGGGTTAGGGTTAGGGTTAGGGTTAGGGTTAGGGTTAAGGTTAGGGTTAGGGTTAGGGTTAGGGTTAGGGTTAGTTTTAGGGTTAGGGTTAGTGTTAGGGTTAGGGTTAGGGTTAGGGTTAGGGTTAGGGTTAAGGTTAGGGTTAGGGTTAGGGTGAATGAACACCGCAAGAACAATCCAAGATTAGGGTTAGGGTTAGGGTTAGGGTTAGGGTTAGGGTTAGGGTTAGGGTTAGGATGAATGAACACCACAAGAACAATCCAAGATTAGGGTTAGGGTTAGGGTTAGGGTTAGGGTTAGGGTTAGGGTTAGGGTGAATGAACAACGCAAGAACAATCCAAGATTAGGGTTAGGGTTAGGGTTAGGGTTAGGGTTAGGGTTAGGGTTAGGGTTAGGGTGAATGAACACCGCAAGAACAATCCAAGATTAGGGTTAGGGTTAGGGTTAGGGTTAGGGTTAGGGTTAGGGTTAAGGTTAGGGTTAGGGTTAGGGTTAGGGTTAGGGTTAGTTTTAGGGTTAGGGTTAGGGTTAGGGTTAGGGTTAGGGTTAGGGTTAGGGTTAGGGTTAGGGTTAGTGTTAGGGTTAGGGTTAGGGTTAGGATGAATGAACACCGCAAGAACAATCCAAGATAAGGGTTAGTGTTAGTGTTAGTGTTAGTGTTAGTGTTAGTGTTAGGGTTAGGGTTAGGGTTAGGGTTAGGGTTAGGGTTAGGATGAATGAACACCGCAAGAACAATCCAAGATTAGGGTTAGGGTTAGGGTTAGGGTTAGGGTTAGGGTTAGGGTTAGGGTTAGGGTTAGGGTTAGGGTTAGGGTGAATGAACACCGCAAGAACAATCCAAGAATAGGGTTAGGGTTAGGGTTAGGGTTAGGGTTAGGGTTAGGGTTAGGGTTAGGGTTAGGGTTAGGATGAATGAACACCACAAGAACAATCCAAGATTAGGGTTAGGGTGAGGGTTAGGGTTAGGGTTAGGGTTAGGGTTAGGGTTAGGGTTAGGGTGAATGAACACCGCAAGAACAATCCAAGAATAGGGTTAGGGTTAGGGTTAGGGTTAGGGTTAGGGTTAGGGTTAGGGTTAGGGTTGGGGTTGGGGTTAGGGTTAGGGTTAGGGTTAGGGTTAGGGTTAGGGTTAGGGTTAGGGTTAGGGTTAGGGTTAGGGTTAGGATGAATGAACACCGCAAGAACAATCCAAGATAAGGGTTAGTGTTAGTGTTAGTGTTAGTGTTAGGGTTAGCGTTAGGGTTAGGGTTAGGGTTAGGGTTAGGGTTAGGGTTAGGGTTAGGGTTAGGGTTAGGTTTAGGATGAATGAACACCGCAAGAACAATCCAAGATTAGGGTTAAGGTTAGGGTTAGGGTTAGGGTTAGTGTTAGGGTTAGGGTTAGGGTTAGGGTTAGGGTTAGGGTTAGGATGAATGAACACCACAAGAACAATCCAAGATTAGGGTTAGGGTGAGGGTTAGGGTGAATGAACACCGCAAGAACAATCCAAGAATAGGGTTAGGGTTAGGGTTAGGGTTAGGGTTAGGGTTAGGGTTAGGGTTAGGGTTAGGGTGAATGAACACCGCAAGAACAATCCAAGAATAGGGTTAGGGTTAGGGTTAGGATGAATGAACACCACAAGAACAATCCAAGATTAGGGTTAGGGTTAGGGTTAGGGTTAGGGTTAGGGTTAGGGTTAGGGTTAGGGTTAGGGTTGGGGTTAGGGTTAGGGTTAGGGTTAGGGTTAGTGTTAGGTTTAGGATGAATGAACACCGCAAGAACAATCCAAGATTAGGGTTAGGGTTAGGGTTAGGGTTAGGGTTAGGGTTAGGGTTAGGGTTAGGGTTAGGGTTAGGGTTAGGGTTAGGGTTAGGGTTAGGGTTAGGGTTAGGGTTAGGTTTAGGATGAATGAACACCGCAAGAACAATCCAAGATTAGGGTTAGGGTTAGGGTTAGGGTTAGGGTTAGGGTTAGGGTTAGGGTTAGGGTTAGGGTTAGGGTTAGGGTTAGGGTTAGGATGAATGAACACTACAAGAACAATCCAAGATTAGGGTTAGGGTTAGGGTTAGGGTTAGGGTTAGGGTTAGGGTTAGGGTTAGGGTTAGGGTGAATGAACACCGCAAGAACAATCCAAGAATAGGGATAGGGTTAGGGTTAGGGTTAGGGTTAGGGTTAGGGTTAGGGTTAGGGTTAGGGTTAGGGTTAGGATGAATGAACACTACAAGAACAATCCAAGATTAGGGTTAGGGTTAGGGTTAGGGTTAGGGTTAGGTTTAGGATGAATGAACACCGCAAGAACAATCCAAGATTAGGGTTAGGGTTAGGGTTAGGGTTAGGGTTAGGGTTAGGGTTAGGGTTAGGGTTAGGGTTAGGATGAATGAACACCGCAAGAACAATCCAAGATTAGGGTTAGGGTTAGGGTTAGGGTTAGGGTTAGGGTTAGGGTTAGTGTGAATGAACACCGCAAGAACAATCCAAGAATAGGGTTAGGGTTAGGGTTAGGGTTAGGGTTAGGGTTAGGGTTAGGGTTAGGGTTAGGGTTAGGGTTAGGATGAATGAACACCACAAGAACAATCCAAGATTAGGGTTAGGGTTAGGGTTAGGGTTAGGGTGAATGAACAACGCAAGAACAATCCAAGATTAGGGTTAGGGTTAGGGTTAGGGTTAGGGTTAGGGTTAGGGTTAGGGTTAGGGTGAATGAACACCGCAAGAACAATCCAAGATTA
>NW_028113128.1:350000-367500 GCF_964234715.1 Podarcis melisellensis | reverse complement strand
TGAACAACGCAAGAACAATCCAAGATTAGGGTTAGGGTTAGGGTTAGGGTTAGGGTTAGGGTTAGGGTTAGGGTTAGGGTTAGGGTTAGGGTTAGGGTTAGGGTTAGGGTTAGGGTTAGGGTTAGGGTGAATGAACACCGCAAGAACAATCCAAGATTAGGGTTAGGGTTAGGGTTAGGGTTAGGGTTAGGGTTAGGGTTAAGGTTAGGGTTAGGGTTAGGGTTAGGGTTAGGGTTAGGGTTAGGGTTAGTTTTAGGGTTAGGGTTAGGGTTAGGGTTAGGGTTAGGGTTAGGATGAATGAACACCACAAGAACAATCCAAGATTAGGGTTAGGGTTAGGGTTAGGGTTAGGGTTAGGGTTAGGGTTAGGGTTAGGGTTAGGGTTAGGGTTGGGGTTAGGGTTAGGGTTAGGGTTAGGGTTAGGGTTAGGGTTAGGGTTAGGGTTAGGGTTAAGGTTAGGGTTAGGGTTAGGGTTAGGGTTAGGGTTAGGGTTAGTTTTAGGGTTAGGGTTAGTGTTAGGGTTAGGGTTAGGGTTAGGGTTAGGGTTAGGGTTAAGGTTAGGGTTAGGGTTAGGGTGAATGAACACCGCAAGAACAATCCAAGATTAGGGTTAGGGTTAGGGTTAGGGTTAGGGTTAGGGTTAGGGTTAGGGTTAGGGTTAGGGTTAGGGTTAGGATGAATGAACACCACAAGAACAATCCAAGATTAGGGTTAGGGTTAGGGTTAGGGTTAGGGTTAGGGTTAGGGTTAGGGTGAATGAACAACGCAAGAACAATCCAAGATTAGGGTTAGGGTTAGGGTTAGGGTTAGGGTTAGGGTTAGGGTTAGGGTTAGGGTTAGGGTGAATGAACACCGCAAGAACAATCCAAGATTAGGGTTAGGGTTAGGGTTAGGGTTAGGGTTAGGGTTAGGGTTAGGGTTAGGGTTAAGGTTAGGGTTAGGGTTAGGGTTAGGGTTAGGGTTAGGGTTAGTTTTAGGGTTAGGGTTAGGGTTAGGGTTAGGGTTAGGGTTAGGGTTAGTGTTAGGGTTAGGGTTAGGGTTAGGATGAATGAACACCGCAAGAACAATCCAAGATAAGGGTTAGTGTTAGGGTTAGGGTTAGGGTTAGGGTTAGGGTTAGGGTTAGGGTTAGGGTTAGGGTTAGGGTTAGGATGAATGAACACCGCAAGAACAATCCAAGATTAGGGTTAGGGTTAGGGTTAGGGTTAGGGTTAGGGTTAGGGTTAGGGTTAGGGTTAGGGTTAGGGTTAAGGTTAGGGTTAGGATGAATGAACACCGCAAGAACAATCCAAGATTAGGGTTAGGGTTAGGGTTAGGGTTAGGGTTAGGGTTAGGGTTAGGGTTAGGGTTAGGGTTTAGGGTTAGGGTTTGGGTGAATGAACACCGCAAGAACAATCCAAGATTAGGGTTAGGGTTAGGGTTAGGGTTAGGGTTAGGATGAATGAAAACCACAAGAACAATCCAAGATTAGGGTTAGGGTTAGGGTTAGGGTTAGGGTTAGGGTTAGGGTTAGGGTTAGGGTTACGGTGAATGAACACCGCAAGAACAATCCAAGAATAGGGTTAGGGTTAGGGTTAGGGTTAGTTTTAGGGTTAGGGTTAGGGTTAGGGTTAGGGTTAGGGTTAGGATGAATGAACACCACAAGAACAATCCAAGATTAGGGTTAGGGTTAGGGTTAGGGTTAGGGTTAGGGTTAGGGTTAGGGTTAGGGTTGGGGTTAGGGTTAGGGTTAGGGTTAGGGTTAGGGTTAGGGTTAGGGTTAGGATTAAGGTTAGGGTTAGGGTTAGGGTTAGGGTTAGGGTTAGTTTTAGGGTTAGGGTTAGTGTTAGGGTTAGGGTTAGGGTTAGGGTTAGGGTTAGGGTTAAGGTTAGGGTTAGGGTTAGGGTGAATGAACACCGCAAGAACAATCCAAGATTAGGGTTAGGGTTAGGGTTAGGGTTAGGGTTAGGGTTAGGGTTAGGGTTAGGGTTAGGATGAATGAACACCACAAGAACAATCCAAGATTAGGGTTAGGGTTAGGGTTAGGGTTAGGGTTAGGGTTAGGGTGAATGAACAACGCAAGAACAATCCAAGATTAGGGTTAGGGTTAGGGTTAGGGTTAGGGTTAGGGTTAGGGTTAGGGTTAGGGTTAGGGTGAATGAACACCGCAAGAACAATCCAAGATTAGGGTTAGGGTTAGGGTTAGGGTTAGGGTTAGGGTTAGGGTTAAGGTTAGGGTTAGGGTTAGGGTTAGGGTTAGGGTTAGGGTTAGTTTTAGGGTTAGGGTTAGGGTTAGGGTTAGGGTTAGGGTTAGGGTTAGTGTTAGGGTTAGGGTTAGGGTTAGGATGAATGAACACCGCAAGAACAATCCAAGATAAGGGTTAGGGTTAGGGTTAGGGTTAGGGTTAGGGTTAGGGTTAGGGTTAGGGTTAGGGTTAGGGTTAGGGTTAGGGTGAATGAACAACGCAAGAACAATCCAAGATTAGGGTTAGGGTTAGGGTTAGGGTTAGGGTTAGGGTTAGGGTTAGGGTTAGGGTGAATGAACACCGCAAGAACAATCCAAGATTAGGGTTAGGGTTAGGGTTAGGGTTAGGGTTAGGGTTAGGGTTAGGGTTAAGGTTAGGGTTAGGGTTAGGGTTAGGGTTAGGGTTAGGGTTAGTTTTAGGGTTAGGGTTAGGGTTAGGGTTAGGGTTAGGGTTAGGGTTAGGGTTAAGGTTAGGGTTAGGGTTAGGGTGAATGAACACCGCAAGAACAATCCAAGATTAGGGTTAGGGTTAGGGTTAGGGTTAGGGTTAGGGTTAGGGTTAGGGTTAGGGTTAGGGTTAGGGTTAGGATGAATGAACACCACAAGAATAATCCAAGATTAGGGTTAGGGTTAGGGTTAGGGTTAGGGTTAGGGTTAGGGTGAATGAACAACGCAAGAACAATCCAAGATTAGGGTTAGGGTTAGGGTTAGGGTTAGGGTTAGGGTTAGGGTTAGGGTTAGGGTTAGGGTTAGGGTTAGGGTTAGGGTTAGGGTTAGGGTGAATGAACACCGCAAGAACAATCCAAGATTAGGGTTAGGGTTAGGGTTAGGGTTAGGGTTAGGGTTAGGGTTAGGGTTAAGGTTAGGGTTAGGGTTAGGGTTAGGGTTAGGGTTAGGGTTAGGGTTAGTTTTAGGGTTAGGGTTAGGGTTAGGGTTAGGGTTAGGGTTAGGATGAATGAACACCACAAGAACAATCCAAGATTAGGGTTAGGGTTAGGGTTAGGGTTAGGGTTAGGGTTAGGGTTAGGGTTAGGGTTAGGGTTGGGGTTAGGGTTAGGGTTAGGGTTAGGGTTAGGGTTAGGGTTAGGGTTAGGGTTAAGGTTAGGGTTAGGGTTAGGGTTAGGGTTAGGGTTAGGGTTAGTTTTAGGGTTAGGGTTAGTGTTAGGGTTAGGGTTAGGGTTAGGGTTAGGGTTAGGGTTAAGGTTAGGGTTAGGGTTAGGGTGAATGAACACCGCAAGAACAATCCAAGATTAGGGTTAGGGTTAGGGTTAGGGTTAGGGTTAGGGTTAGGGTTAGGGTTAGGGTTAGGGTTAGGATGAATGAACACCACAAGAACAATCCAAGATTAGGGTTAGGGTTAGGGTTAGGGTTAGGGTTAGGGTTAGGGTTAGGGTGAATGAACAACGCAAGAACAATCCAAGATTAGGGTTAGGGTTAGGGTTAGGGTTAGGGTTAGGGTTAGGGTTAGGGTTAGGGTTAGGGTGAATGAACACCGCAAGAACAATCCAAGATTAGGGTTAGGGTTAGGGTTAGGGTTAGGGTTAGGGTTAGGGTTAAGGTTAGGGTTAGGGTTAGGGTTAGGGTTAGGGTTAGTTTTAGGGTTAGGGTTAGGGTTAGGGTTAGGGTTAGGGTTAGTGTTAGGGTTAGGGTTAGGGTTAGGATGAATGAACACCGCAAGAACAATCCAAGATAAGGGTTAGTGTTAGGGTTAGGGTTAGGGTTAGGGTTAGGGTTAGGGTTAGGGTTAGGGTTAGGGTTAGGGTTAGGATGAATGAACACCGCAAGAACAATCCAAGATTAGGGTTAGGGTTAGGGTTAGGGTTAGGGTTAGGGTTAGGGTTAGGGTTAGGGTTAGGGTTAGGGTTAAGGTTAGGGTTAGGATGAATGAACACCGCAAGAACAATCCAAGATTAGGGTTAGGGTTAGGGTTAGGGTTAGGGTTAGGGTTAGGGTTAGGGTTAGGGTTAGGGTTTAGGGTTAGGGTTTGGGTGAATGAACACCGCAAGAACAATCCAAGATTAGGGTTAGGGTTAGGGTTAGGGTTAGGGTTAGGATGAATGAAAACCACAAGAACAATCCAAGATTAGGGTTAGGGTTAGGGTTAGGGTTAGGGTTAGGGTTAGGGTTAGGGTTAGGGTTACGGTGAATGAACACCGCAAGAACAATCCAAGAATAGGGTTAGGGTTAGGGTTAGGGTTAGGGTTAGGGTTAGGGTTAGGGTTAGGATGAATGAACACCACAAGAACAATCCAAGATTAGGGTTAGGGTGAGGGTTAGGGTTAGGGTTAGGGTTAGGGTTAGGGTTAGGGTTAGGGTGAATGAACACCGCAAGAACAATCCAAGAATAGGGTTAGGGTTAGGGTTAGGGTTAGGGTTAGGGTTAGGGTTAGGGTTAGGGTTAGGGTTAGGGTTAGGATTAGGGTTAGGGTTAGGGTTAGGGTTAGGGTTAGGGTTAGGGTTAGGGCTAGGGTGAATGAACACCGCAAGAACAATCCAAGAATAGGGTTAGGGTTAGGGTTAGGGTTAGGGTTAGGGTTAGGATGAATGAACACCACAAGAACAATCCAAGATTAGGGTTAGGGTTAGGGTTAGGGTTAGGGTTAGGGTTGGGGTTAGGGTTAGGGTTAGGGTTAGGGTTAGGGTTAGGGTTAGGGTTAGGGTTAGGGTGAATGAACAACGCAAGAACAATCCAAGATTAGGGTTAGGGTTAGGGTTAGGGTTAGGGTTAGGGTTAGGGTTAGGGTGAATGAACACCGCAAGAACAATCCAAGATTAGGGTTAGGGTTAGGGTTAGGGTTAGGGTTAGGGTTAGGGTTAGGGTGAATGAACACCGCAAGAACAATCCAAGATTAGGGTTAGGGTTAGGGTTAGGGTTAGGGTTAGGGTTAGGGTTAGGGTTAGGGTTAGGGTTAAGGTTAGGGTTAGGGTTAGGGTTAGGGTTAGGGTTAGGGTTAGTTTTAGGGTTAGGGTTAGTGTTAGGGTTAGGGTTAGGGTTAGGGTTAGGGTTAAGGTTAGGGTTAGGGTTAGGGTGAATGAACACCGCAAGAACAATCCAAGATTAGGGTTAGGGTTAGGGTTAGGGTGAATGAACAACGCAAGAACAATCCAAGATTAGGGTTAGGGTTAGGGTTAGGGTTAGGGTTAGGGTTAGGGTTAGGGTTAGGGTTAGGGTTAGGGTTAGGGTTAGGGTTAGGGTGAATGAACACCGCAAGAACAATCCAAGATTAGGGTTAGGGTTAGGGTTAGGGTTAGGGTTAGGGTTAGGGTTAAGGTTAGGGTTAGGGTTAGGGTTAGGGTTAGGGTTAGGGTTAGGGTTAGGGTTAGGGTTAGGGTTAGGGTTAGGGTTAGGGTTAGGGTTAGGGTTAGGGTTAAGGTTAGGGTTAGGATGAATGAACACCGCAAGAACAATCCAAGATTAGGGTTAGGGTTAGGGTTAGGGTTAGGGTTAGGGTTAGGGTTAGGGTTAGGGTTTAGGGTTAGGGTTTGGGTGAATGAACACCGCAAGAACAATCCAAGATTAGGGTTAGGGTTAGGGTTAGGGTTAGGGTTAGGATGAATGAAAACCACAAGAACAATCCAAGATTAGGGTTAGGGTTAGGGTTAGGGTTAGGGTTAGGGTTAGGGTTAGGGTTAGGGTTAGGGTGAATGAACACCGCAAGAACAATCCAAGAATAGGGTTAGGGTTAGGGTTAGGGTTAGGGTTAGGGTTAGGGTTAGGATGAATGAACACCACAAGAACAATCCAAGAATAGGGTTAGGGTTAGGGTTAGGGTTAGGGTTAGGGTTAGGGTTAGGGTTAGGGTTAGGGTTAGGATTAGGGTTAGGGTTAGGGTTAGGGTTAGGGTTAGGGTTAGGGTTAGGGTTAGGGTTAGGGTTAGGGTTAGGGCTAGGGTGAATGAACACCGCAAGAACAATCCAAGAATAGGGTTAGGGTTAGGGTTAGGGTTAGGGTTAGGGTTAGGGTTAGGGTTAGGGTTAGGGTTAGGGTTAGGGTTAGGGTTAGGATGAATGAACACCACAAGAACAATCCAAGATTAGGGTTAGGGTTAGGGTTAGGGTTAGGGTTAGGGTTGGGGTTAGGGTTAGGGTTAGGGTTAGGGTTAGGGTTAGGGTTAGGGTTAGTTTTAGGGTTAGGGTTAGGGTTAGGGTTAGGGTGAATGAACACCGCAAGAACAATCCAAGATTAGGGTTAGGGTTAGGGTTAGGGTTAGGGTTAGGGTTAGGGTTAAGGTTAGGGTTAGGGTTAGGGTTAGGGTTAGGGTTAGGGTTAGGGTTAGGGTTAGTTTTAGGGTTAGGGTTAGGGTTAGGGTTAGGGTTAGGGTTAGGGTTAGGGTTAGGATGAATGAACACCACAAGAACAATCCAAGATTAGGGTTAGGGTTAGGGTTAGGGTTAGGGTTAGGGTTAGGGTTAGGGTTAGGGTTGGGGTTAGGGTTAGGGTTAGGGTTAAGGTTAGGGTTAGGGTTAGGGTTAGGGTTAGGGTTAGTTTTAGGGTTAGGGTTAGTGTTAGGGTTAGGGTTAGGGTTAGGGTTAGGGTTAGGGTTAAGGTTAGGGTTAGGGTTAGGGTGAATGAACACCGCAAGAACAATCCAAGATTAGGGTTAGGGTTAGGGTTAGGGTTAGGGTTAGGGTTAGGGTTAGGGTTAGGGTTAGGGTTAGGGTTAGGGTTAGGATGAATGAACACCACAAGAACAATCCAAGATTAGGGTTAGGGTTAGGGTTAGGGTTAGGGTTAGGGTTAGGGTTAGGGTTAGGGTTAGGGTTAGGGTGAATGAACAACGCAAGAACAATCCAAGATTAGGGTTAGGGTTAGGGTTAGGGTTAGGGTTAGGGTTAGGGTTAGGGTTAGGGTTAGGGTTATGGTTAGGGTTAGGGTGAATGAACACCGCAAGAACAATCCAAGATTAGGGTTAGGGTTAGGGTTAGGGTTAGGGTTAGGGTTAGGGTTAGGGTTAGGGTTAAGGTTAGGGTTAGGGTTAGGGTTAGGGTTAGGGTTAGTTTTAGGGTTAGGGTTAGGGTTAGGGTTAGGGTTAGGGTTAGGGTTAGGGTTAGTGTTAGGGTTAGGGTTAGGGTTAGGATGAATGAACACCGCAAGAACAATCCAAGATAAGGGTTAGTGTTAGTGTTAGGGTTAGGGTTAGGGTTAGGGTTAGGGTTAGGGTTAGGGTTAGGGTTAGGGTGAATGAACAACGCAAGAACAATCCAAGATTAGGGTTAGGGTTAGGGTTAGGGTTAGGGTTAGGGTTAGGGTTAGGGTGAATGAACACCGCAAGAACAATCCAAGATTAGGGTTAGGGTTAGGGTTAGGGTTAGGGTTAGGGTTAGGGTTAGGGTTAGGGTTAGGGTTAGGGTTAAGGTTAGGGTTAGGGTTAGGGTTAGGGTTAGGGTTAGTTTTAGGGTTAGGGTTAGTGTTAGGGTTAGGGTTAGGGTTAGGGTTAGGGTTAAGGTTAGGGTTAGGGTTAGGGTGAATGAACACCGCAAGAACAATCCAAGATTAGGGTTAGGGTTAGGGTTAGGGTTAGGGTTAGGGTTAGGGTTAGGGTTAGGGTTAGGGTTAGGGTTAGGGTTAGGGTTAGGGTTAGGATGAATGAACACCACAAGAATAATCCAAGATTAGGGTTAGGGTTAGGGTTAGGGTTAGGGTGAATGAACAACGCAAGAACAATCCAAGATTAGGGTTAGGGTTAGGGTTAGGGTTAGGGTTAGGGTTAGGGTTAGGGTTAGGGTTAGGGTTAGGGTTAGGGTGAATGAACACCGCAAGAACAATCCAAGATTAGGGTTAGGGTTAGGGTTAGGGTTAGGGTTAGGGTTAAGGTTAGGGTTAGGGTTAGGGTTAGGGTTAGGGTTAGGGTTAGGGTTAGTTTTAGGGTTAGGGTTAGGGTTAGGGTTAGGGTTAGGGTTAGGTTTAGGATGAATGAACACCACAAGAACAATCCAAGATTAGGGTTAGGGTTAGGGTTAGGGTTAGGGTTAGGGTTAGGGTTAGGGTTAGGGTTGGGGTTAGGGTTAGGGTTAGGGTTAGGGTTAGGGTTAGGGTTAGGGTTAAGGTTAGGGTTAGGGTTAGGGTTAGGGTTAGGGTTAGTTTTAGGGTTAGGGTTAGTGTTAGGGTTAGGGTTAGGGTTAGGGTTAGGGTTAAGGTTAGGGTTAGGGTTAGGGTGAATGAACACCGCAAGAACAATCCAAGATTAGGGTTAGGGTTAGGGTTAGGGTTAGGGTTAGGGTTAGGGTTAGGGTTAGGGTTAGGGTTAGGATGAATGAACACCACAAGAACAATCCAAGATTAGGGTTAGGGTTAGGGTTAGGGTTAGGGTTAGGGTTAGGGTGAATGAACAACGCAAGAACAATCCAAGATTAGGGTTAGGGTTAGGGTTAGGGTTAGGGTTAGGGTTAGGGTTAGGGTTAGGGTTAGGGTTAGGGTTAGGGTTAGGGTTAGGGTGAATGAACACCGCAAGAACAATCCAAGATTAGGGTTAGGGTTAGGGTTAGGGTTAGGGTTAGGGTTAGGGTTAAGGTTAGGGTTAGGGTTAGGGTTAGGGTTAGGGTTAGGGTTAGGGTTAGTTTTAGGGTTAGGGTTAGGGTTAGGGTTAGGGTTAGGGTTAGGGTTAGTGTTAGGGTTAGGGTTAGGGTTAGGATGAATGAACACCGCAAGAACAATCCAAGATAAGGGTTAGTGTTAGGGTTAGGGTTAGGGTTAGGGTTAGGGTTAGGGTTAGGGTTAGGGTTAGGGTTAGGGTTAGGGTTAGGATGAATGAACACCGCAAGAACAATCCAAGATTAGGGTTAGGGTTAGGGTTAGGGTTAGGGTTAGGGTTAGGGTTAGGGTTAGGGTTAAGGTTAGGGTTAGGATGAATGAACACCGCAAGAACAATCCAAGATTAGGGTTAGGGTTAGGGTTAGGGTTAGGGTTAGGGTTAGGGTTAGGGTTAGGGTTTAGGGTTAGGGTTTGGGTGAATGAACACCGCAAGAACAATCCAAGATTAGGGTTAGGGTTAGGGTTAGGGTTAGGGTTAGGATGAATGAAAACCACAAGAACAATCCAAGATTAGGGTTAGGGTTAGGGTTAGGGTTAGGGTTAGGGTTAGGGTTAGGGTTAGGGTTAGGGTTAGGGTTAGGGTTAGGGTGAATGAACACCGCAAGAACAATCCAAGAATAGGGTTAGGGTTAGGGTTAGGGTTAGGGTTAGGGTTAGGGTTAGGGTTAGGGTTAGGATGAATGAACACCACAAGAACAATCCAAGATTAGGGTTAGGGTGAGGGTTAGGGTTAGGGTTAGGGTTAGGGTTAGGGTGAATGAACACCGCAAGAACAATCCAAGAATAGGGTTAGGGTTAGGGTTAGGGTTAGGGTTAGGGTTAGGGTTAGGGTTAGGGTTAGGATTAGGGTTAGGGTTAGGGTTAGGGTTAGGGTTAGGGTTAGGGTTAGGGTTAGGGTTAGGGTTAGGGCTAGGGTGAATGAACACCGCAAGAACAATCCAAGAATAGGGTTAGGGTTAGGGTTAGGGTTAGGGTTAGGGTTAGGGTTAGGGTTAGGGTTAGGGTTAGGGTTAGGGTTAGGATGAATGAACACCACAAGAACAATCCAAGATTAGGGTTAGGGTTAGGGTTAGGGTTAGGGTTAGGGTTGGGGTTAGGGTTAGGGTTAGGGTTAGGGTTAGGGTTAGGGTTAGGGTTAGGGTTAGGGTTAGGGTTAGGGTGAATGAACAACGCAAGAACAATCCAAGATTAGGGTTAGGGTTAGGGTTAGGGTTAGGGTTAGGGTTAGGGTTAGGGTTAGGGTTAGGGTTATGGTTAGGGTTAGGGTGAATGAACACCGCAAGAACAATCCAAGATTAGGGTTAGGGTTAGGGTTAGGGTTAGGGTTAGGGTTAGGGTTAGGGTTAGGGTTAAGGTTAGGGTTAGGGTTAGGGTTAGGGTTAGGGTTAGTTTTAGGGTTAGGGTTAGGGTTAGGGTTAGGGTTAGGGTTAGGGTTAGGGTTAGTGTTAGGGTTAGGGTTAGGGTTAGGATGAATGAACACCGCAAGAACAATCCAAGATAAGGGTTAGTGTTAGTGTTAGGGTTAGGGTTAGGGTTAGGGTTAGGGTTAGGGTTAGGGTTAGGGTTAGGGTGAATGAACAACGCAAGAACAATCCAAGATTAGGGTTAGGGTTAGGGTTAGGGTTAGGGTTAGGGTTAGGGTTAGGGTGAATGAACACCGCAAGAACAATCCAAGATTAGGGTTAGGGTTAGGGTTAGGGTTAGGGTTAGGGTTAGGGTTAGGGTTAGGGTTAGGGTTAAGGTTAGGGTTAGGGTTAGGGTTAGGGTTAGGGTTAGTTTTAGGGTTAGGGTTAGTGTTAGGGTTAGGGTTAGGGTTAGGGTTAGGGTTAAGGTTAGGGTTAGGGTTAGGGTGAATGAACACCGCAAGAACAATCCAAGATTAGGGTTAGGGTTAGGGTTAGGGTTAGGGTTAGGGTTAGGGTTAGGGTTAGGGTTAGGGTTAGGGTTAGGGTTAGGGTTAGGGTTAGGATGAATGAACACCACAAGAATAATCCAAGATTAGGGTTAGGGTTAGGGTTAGGGTTAGGGTGAATGAACAACGCAAGAACAATCCAAGATTAGGGTTAGGGTTAGGGTTAGGGTTAGGGTTAGGGTTAGGGTTAGGGTTAGGGTTAGGGTTAGGGTTAGGGTTAGGGTTAGGGTGAATGAACACCGCAAGAACAATCCAAGATTAGGGTTAGGGTTAGGGTTAGGGTTAGGGTTAGGGTTAAGGTTAGGGTTAGGGTTAGGGTTAGGGTTAGGGTTAGGGTTAGGGTTAGTTTTAGGGTTAGGGTTAGGGTTAGGGTTAGGGTTAGGGTTAGGTTTAGGATGAATGAACACCACAAGAACAATCCAAGATTAGGGTTAGGGTTAGGGTTAGGGTTAGGGTTAGGGTTAGGGTTAGGGTTAGGGTTGGGGTTAGGGTTAGGGTTAGGGTTAGGGTTAGGGTTAGGGTTAGGGTTAAGGTTAGGGTTAGGGTTAGGGTTAGGGTTAGTTTTAGGGTTAGGGTTAGTGTTAGGGTTAGGGTTAGGGTTAGGGTTAGGGTTAAGGTTAGGGTTAGGGTTAGGGTGAATGAACACCGCAAGAACAATCCAAGATTAGGGTTAGGGTTAGGGTTAGGGTTAGGGTTAGGGTTAGGGTTAGGGTTAGGGTTAGGGTTAGGGTTAGGGTTAGGATGAATGAACACCACAAGAACAATCCAAGATTAGGGTTAGGGTTAGGGTTAGGGTTAGGGTTAGGGTTAGGGTGAATGAACAACGCAAGAACAATCCAAGATTAGGGTTAGGGTTAGGGTTAGGGTTAGGGTTAGGGTTAGGGTTAGGGTTAGGGTTAGGGTTAGGGTTAGGGTTAGGGTTAGGGTTAGGGTGAATGAACACCGCAAGAACAATCCAAGATTAGGGTTAGGGTTAGGGTTAGGGTTAGGGTTAGGGTTAGGGTTAAGGTTAGGGTTAGGGTTAGGGTTAGGGTTAGGGTTAGGGTTAGGGTTAGTTTTAGGGTTAGGGTTAGGGTTAGGGTTAGGGTTAGGGTTAGGGTTAGGGTTAGGGTTAGTGTTAGGGTTAGGGTTAGGGTTAGGATGAATGAACACCGCAAGAACAATCCAAGATAAGGGTTAGTGTTAGTGTTAGGGTTAGGGTTAGGGTTAGGGTTAGGGTTAGGGTTAGGGTTAGGGTTAGGGTTAGGGTTAGGATGAATGAACACCGCAAGAACAATCCAAGATTAGGGTTAGGGTTAGGGTTAGGGTTAGGGTTAGGGTTAGGGTTAGGGTTAAGGTTAGGGTTAGGATGAATGAACACCGCAAGAACAATCCAAGATTAGGGTTAGGGTTAGGGTTAGGGTTAGGGTTAGGGTTAGGGTTAGGGTTTAGGGTTAGGGTTTGGGTGAATGAACACCGCAAGAACAATCCAAGATTAGGGTTAGGGTTAGGGTTAGGGTTAGGGTTAGGATGAATGAAAACCACAAGAACAATCCAAGATTAGGGTTAGGGTTAGGGTTAGGGTTAGGGTTAGGGTTAGGGTTAGGGTTAGGGTTAGGGTTAGGGTTAGGGTTAGGGTTAGGGTGAATGAACACCGCAAGAACAATCCAAGAATAGGGTTAGGGTTAGGGTTAGGGTTAGGGTTAGGGTTAGGGTTAGGGTTAGGGTTAGGGTTAGGGTTAGGATGAATGAACACCACAAGAACAATCCAAGATTAGGGTTAGGGTGAGGGTTAGGGTTAGGGTTAGGGTTAGGGTTAGGGTGAATGAACACCGCAAGAACAATCCAAGAATAGGGTTAGGGTTAGGGTTAGGGTTAGGGTTAGGGTTAGGGTTAGGGTTAGGGTTAGGATTAGGGTTAGGGTTAGGGTTAGGGTTAGGGTTAGGGTTAGGGTTAGGGTTAGGGTTAGGGTTAGGGTTAGGGTTAGGGCTAGGGTGAATGAACACCGCAAGAACAATCCAAGAATAGGGTTAGGGTTAGGGTTAGGGTTAGGGTTAGGGTTAGGGTTAGGGTTAGGGTTAGGGTTAGGATGAATGAACACCACAAGAACAATCCAAGATTAGGGTTAGGGTTAGGGTTAGGGTTAGGGTTAGGGTTGGGGTTAGGGTTAGGGTTAGGGTTAGGGTTAGGGTTAGGGTTAGGGTTAGGGTTAGGGTTAGGGTTAGGGTGAATGAACAACGCAAGAACAATCCAAGATTAGGGTTAGGGTTAGGGTTAGGGTTAGGGTTAGGGTTAGGGTTAGGGTTAGGGTTAGGGTTAGGGTTAGGGTTAGGGTGAATGAACACCGCAAGAACAATCCAAGATTAGGGTTAGGGTTAGGGTTAGGGTTGGGGTTAGGGTTAGGGTTAGGGTTAGGGTTAAGGTTAGGGTTAGGGTTAGGGTTAGGGTTAGGGTTAGGGTTAGGGTTAGGGTTAGGGTTAGGGTTAGGGTTAGTTTTAGGGTTAGGGTTAGGGTTAGGGTTAGGGTTAGGGTTAGGATGAATGAACACCGCAAGAACAATCCAAGATAAGGGTTAATGTTAGGGTTAGGGTTAGGGTTAGGGTTAGGGTTAGGGTTAGGGTTAGGGTTAGGATGAATGAACACCGCAAGAACAATCCAAGATTAGGGTTAGGGTTAGGGTTAGGGTTAGGGTTAGGGTTAGGGTTAGGGTTAGGGTTAGGGTTAGGGTTAGTGTTAGGGTTAGGGTTAGGTTTAGGATGAATGAACACCGCAAGAACAATCCAACATTAGGGTTAGGGTTAGGGTTAGGGTTAGGGTTAGGGTTAGGGTTAGGGTTAGGATGAATGAACACCACAAGAACAATCCAAGATTAGGGTTAGGGTTAGGGTTAGGGTTAGGGTTAGGGTTAGGGTGAATGAACACCGCAAGAACAATCCAAGAATAGGGTTAGGGTTAGGGTTAGGGTTAGGGTTAGGGTTAGGGTTAGGATTAGGGTTAGGGTTAGGGTTAGGGTTAGGGTTAGGGTTAGGGTTAGGGTTAGGGTTAGGGCTAGGGTGAATGAACACCGCAAGAACAATCCAAGAATAGGGTTAGGGTTAGGGTTAGGGTTAGGGTTAGGGTTAGGGTTAGGGATAGGATGAATGAACACCACAAGAACAATCCAAGATTAGGGTTAGGGTTAGGGTTAGGGTTAGGGTTGGGGTTAGGGTTAGGGTTAGGGTTAGGGTTAGGGTTAGGGTTAGGGTTAGGGTTAGGGTTAGGGTTAGGGTTAGGGTTAGGGTTAGGATGAATGAACACCGCAAGAACAATCCAAGATAAGGGTTAGTGTTAGTGATAGTGTTAGTGTTAGTGTTAGGGTTAGGGTTAGGGTTAGGGTTAGGGTTAGGGTTAGGGTTAGGGTTAGGGTTAGGATGAATGAACACCGCAAGAACAATCCAAGATTAGGGTTACGGTTAGGGTTAGGGTTAGGGTGAATGAACACCGCAAGAACAATCCAAGAATAGGGTTAGGGTTAGGGTTAGGGTTGGGGTTAGGATGAATGAACACCACAAGAACAATCCAAGATTAGGGTTAGGGTTAGGGTTAGGGTTAGGGTTAGGGTTTGGGTTAGGGTTAGGGTTGGGGTTAGGGTTAGGGTTAGGGTTAGGGTTAAGGTTAGGGTGAATGAACACCGCAAGAACAATCCAAGAATAGGGTTAGGGTTAGGGTTAGGGTTAGGGTTAGGGTTAGGGTTCGGGTTCGGGTTCGGGTTCGGGTTAGGATTAGGGTTAGGGTTAGAGTTAGGGTTAGGGTTAGGGTTAGGGTTAGGGTTAGGGTGAATGAACACCGCAAGAACAATCCAAGAATAGGGTTAGGGTTAGGGTTAGGGTTAGGGTTAGGGTTAGGGTTAGGATGAATGAACACCACAAGAACAATCCAAGATTAGGGTTAGGGTTAGGGTTAGGGTTAGGGTTGGGGTTAGGGTTAGGTTTAGGGTTAGGGTTAGGGTTAGGGTTATTTTTAGGGTTAGGGTTAGGGTTAGGGTTAGGGTTAGGGTTAGGGTTAGGATGAATGAACACCGCAAGAACAATCCAAGATAAGGGTTAGTGTTAGTGTTAGTGTTAGTGTTAGGGTTAGGGTTAGGGTTAGGGTTAGGGTTAGGGTTAGGGTTAGGGTTAGGGTTAGGGTTAGGTTTAGGATGAATGAACACCGCAAGAACAATCCAAGATTAGGGTTACCGTTAGGGTTAGGGTTAGGGTGAATGAACACCGCAAGAACAATCCAAGAATAGGGTTAGGGTTAGGGTTAGGGTGAGGGTTGGGGTTAGGATGAATGAACACCACAAGAACAATCCAAGATTAGGGTTAGGGTTAGGGTTAGGGTTAGGGTTAGGGTTAGGGTTAGGGTTGGGGTTACGGTTAGGGTTAGGGTTAGGGTTAGGGTTAGGGTTAGGGTGAATGAACACCGCAAGAACAATCCAAGAATAGGGTTAGGGTTAGGGTTAGGGTTAGGGTTAGGGTTAGGGTTCGGGTTCGGGTTCGGGTTAGGATTAGGATTAGGGTTAGGGTTAGAGTTAGGGTTAGGGTTAGGGTTAGGGTTAGGGTGAATGAACACCGCAAGAACAATCCAAGAATAGGGTTAGGGTTAGGGTTAGGGTTAGGGTTAGGGTTAGGGTTAGGGTTAGGGTTAGGGTTAGGGTTAGGTTTAGGATGAATGAACACCGCAAGAACAATCCAAGATTAGGGTTACGGTTAGGGTTAGGGTTAGGGTTAGGGTGAATGAACACCGCAAGAACAATCCAAGAATAGGGTTAGGGTTAGGGTTAGGGTTGGGGTTAGGATGAATGAACACCACAAGAACAATCCAAGATAAGGGTTAGTGTTAGTGTTAGTGTTAGTGTTAGGGTTAGGGTTAGGGTTAGGGTTAGGGTTAGGGTTAGGGTTAGGGTTAGGGTTAGGATGAATGAACACCGCAAGAACAATCCAAGATTAGGGTTAGGGTTAGGGTTAGGGTTAGGGTTAGGGTTAGGGTTAGGGTTAGGGTTAGGGTTAGGGTTAGGGTTAGGGTTAGGGTTAAGGTTAGGGTTAGGATGAATGAACACCGCAAGAACAATCCAAGATTAGGGTTAGGGTTAGGGTTAGGGTTAGGGTTAGGGTTAGGGTTAGGGTTTAGGGTTAGGGTTTGGGTGAATGAACACCGCAAGAACAATCCAAGATTAGGGTTAGGGTTAGGGTTAGGGTTAGGGTTAGGGTTAGGGTGAATGAACACCGCAAGAACAATCCAAGAATAGGGTTAGGGTTAGGGTTAGGGTTAGGGTTAGGGTTAGGGTTCGGGTTCGGGTTCGGGTTAGGATTAGGATTAGGGTTAGGGTTAGAGTTAGGGTTAGGGTTAGGGTTAGGGTTAGGGTGAATGAACACCGCAAGAACAATCCAAGAATAGGGTTAGGGTTAGGGTTAGGGTTAGGGTTAGGGTTAGGGTTAGGGTTAGGGTTAGGGTTAGGTTTAGGATGAATGAACACCGCAAGAACAATCCAAGATTAGGGTTACGGTTAGGGTTAGGGTTAGGGTTAGGGTGAATGAACACCGCAAGAACAATCCAAGAATAGGGTTAGGGTTAGGGTTAGGGTTGGGGTTAGGATGAATGAACACCACAAGAACAATCCAAGATAAGGGTTAGTGTTAGTGTTAGTGTTAGTGTTAGGGTTAGGGTTAGGGTTAGGGTTAGGGTTAGGGTTAGGGTTAGGGTTAGGGTTAGGGTTAGGATGAATGAACACCGCAAGAACAATCCAAGATTAGGGTTAGGGTTAGGGTTAGGGTTAGGGTTAGGGTTAGGGTTAGGGTTAGGGTTAGGGTTAGGGTTAGGGTTAGGGTTAGGGTTAGGGTTAAGGTTAGGGTTAGGATGAATGAACACCGCAAGAACAATCCAAGATTAGGGTTAGGGTTAGGGTTAGGGTTAGGGTTAGGGTTAGGGTTAGGGTTAGGGTTAGGGTTTAGGGTTAGGGTTTGGGTGAATGAACACCGCAAGAACAATCCAAGATTAGGGTTAGGGTTAGGGTTAGGGTTAGGGTTAGGGTTAGGATGAATGAAAACCACAAGAACAATCCAAGATTAGGGTTAGGGTTAGGGTTAGGGTTAGGGTTAGGGTTAGGGTTAGGGTTAGGGTTAGGGTTAGGGTTAGGGTTAGGGTGAATGAACACCGCAAGAACAATACAAGAATAGGGTTAGGGTTAGGGTTAGGGTTAGGGTTAGGGTTAGGGTTAGGATGAATGAACACCACAAGAACAATCCAAGATTAGGGTTAGGGTGAGGGTTAGGGTTAGGGTTAGGGTTAGGGTTAGGGTTAGGGTTAGGGTGAATGAACACCGCAAGAACAATCAAAGAATAGGGTTAGGGTTAGGGTTAGGGTTAGGGTTAGGGTTAGGGTTAGGGCTAGGGTGAATGAACACCGCAAGAACAATCCAAGAATAGGGTTAGGGTTAGGGTTAGGGTTAGGGTTAGGGTTAGGGTTAGGGTTAGGGTTAGGGTTAGGGTTAGGATGAATGAACACCACAAGAACAATCCAAGATTAGGGTTAGGGTTAGGGTTGGGGTTAGGGTTAGGGTTAGGGTTAGGGTTAGGGTTAGGGTTAGGGTTAGGGTTAGGGTGAATGAACACCGCAAGAACAATCCAAGATTAGGGTTAGGGTTAGGGTTAGGGTTGGGGTTAGGGTTAGGGTTAGGGTTAAGGTTAGGGTTAGGGTTAGGGTTAGGGTTAGGGTTAGGGTTAGGCTTAGGGTTAGTTTTAGGGTTAGGGTTAGGGTTAGGGTTAGGGTTAGGGTTAGGATGAATGAACACCGCAAGAACAATCCAAGATAAGGGTTAATGTTAGGGTTAGGG
>NW_028113128.1:342500-345000 GCF_964234715.1 Podarcis melisellensis | reverse complement strand
AGATTAGGGTTAGGGTAAGGGTTAGGGTTAGGGTTAGGGTTAGGGTTAGGGTTAGGGTTAGGGTTAGGGTTAGGGTTAGGATGAATGAACACCGCAAGAACAATCCAAGATAAGGGTTAGTGTTAGTGTTAGTGTTAGTGTTAGGGTTAGGGTTAGGGTTAGGGTTAGGGTTAGGGTTAGGGTTAGGTTTAGGATGAATGAACACCGCAAGAACAATCCAAGATTAGGGTTACGGTTAGGGTTAGGGTTAGGGTGAATGAACACCGCAAGAACAATCCAAGAATAGGGTTAGGGTTAGGGTTAGGGTTGGGGTTAGGATGAATGAACACCACAAGAACAATCCAAGATTAGGGTTAGGGTTAGGGTTAGGGTTAGGGTTAGGGTTAGGGTTAGGGTTAGGGTTAGGGTTAGGGTTAGGGTTAGGGTTAGGGTTGGGGTTAGGGTTAGGGTTAGGGTTAGGGTTAGGGTGAATGAACACCGCAAGAACAATCCAAGAATAGGGTTAGGGTTAGGGTTAGGGTTAGGGTTAGGGTTAGGGTTAGGGTTAGGGTTAGGATTAGGATTAGGGTTAGGGTTAGAGTTAGGGTTAGGGTTAGGGTTAGGGTTAGGGTGAATGAACACCGCAAGAACAATCCAAGAATAGGGTTAGGGTTAGGGTTAGGGTTAGGGTTAGGGTTAGGGTTAGGGTTAGGGTTAGGGTTAGGGTTAGGGTTAGGGTTAGGGTTAGGTTTAGGATGAATGAACACCGCAAGAACAATCCAAGATTAGGGTTACGGTTAGGGTTAGGGTTAGGGTTAGGGTGAATGAACACCGCAAGAACAATCCAAGAATAGGGTTAGGGTTAGGGTTAGGGTTGGGGTTAGGATGAATGAACACCACAAGAACAATCCAAGATTAGGGTTAGGGTTAGGGTTAGGGTTAGGGTTAGGGTTAGGGTTAGGGTTAGGGTTAGGGTTAGGGTTAGGGTTGGGGTTAGGGTTAGGGTTAGGGTTAGGGTTAGGGTTAGGGTTAGGGTTAGGGTTAGGGTGAATGAACACCGCAAGAACAATCCAAGAATAGGGTTAGGGTTAGGGTTAGGGTTAGGGTTAGGGTTAGGGTTAGGGTTAGGGTTAGGGTTAGGGTTAGGATTAGGGTTAGGGTTAGAGTTAGGGTTAGGGTTAGGGTTAGGGTTAGGGTGAATGAACACCGCAAGAACAATCCAAGAATAGGGTTAGGGTTAGGGTTAGGGTTAGGGTTAGGGTTAGGGTTAGGATGAATGAACACCACAAGAACAATCCAAGATTAGGGTTTGGGTTAGGGTTAGGGTTAGGGTTAGGGTTAGGGTTAGGGTTAGGGTTAGGGTTAGGGTTGGGGTTAAGGTTGGGTTTAGGGTTAGGGTTAGGGTTAGGGTTAGGGTTAGGGTTAGGGTTAGGGTTAGGATGAATGAACACCGCAAGAACAATCCAAGATAAGGGTTAGTGTTTGTGTTTGTGTTTGTGTTTGTGTTTGTGTTTGTGTTAGGGTTAGGGTTAGGGTTAGGGTTAGGGTTAGGGTTAGGGTTAGGGTTAGGGTTAGGGTGAATGAACACCGCAAGAACAATCCAAGATTAGGGTTAGGGTTAGGGTTAGGGTTAGGGTTAGGGTTAGGGTTAGGGTTAGGGTTGGGGTTAGGGTTAGGGTTAGGGTTAGGGTTAGGGTTAGGGTTAGGGTTAGGGTTAGGGTTAGGATGAATGAACACTACAAGAACAATCCAAGATTAGGGTTAGGGTTAGGGTTAGGGTTAGGGTTAGGGTTAGGGTTAGGGTTAGGGTTAGGGTTAGGGTTAGGGTTAGGGTTAGGGTTAGGGTTAGGGTTAGGGTTAGGGTGAATGAAGACCGCAAGAACAATCCAAGAAAATGTTAGGGTTAGGGTTAGGGTCAGGGTTAGGGTTAGGGTTAGGGTTAGGGTTAGGGTTAGGGTTAGGGTTAGGATGAATGAACACCACAAGAACAATCCAAGATTAGGGGTAGGGTTAGGGTTAGGGTTGGGGTGAATGAACAACGCAAGAACAATCCAAGATTAGGGTTAGGGTTAGGGTTAGGGTTAGGGTTAGGGTTAGGGTTAGGGTTAGGGTTAGGGTTAGGGTTAGGGTTAGGGTTAGGGTTAGGGTTAGGGTGAATGAACACCGCAAGAACAATCCAAGATTAGGGTTAGGGTTAGGGTTAGGGTTAGGGTTAGGGTTAGGGTTAGGGTTAGGGTTAGCGTTAGGGTTAGGGTTAGGGTTAAGGTTAGGGTTAGGGTTAGGGTTAGGGTGAATGAACACCGCAAGAGCAATCCAAGATTAGGGTTAGGGTAAGGGTTAGGGTTAGGGTTAGGGTTAGGGTTAGGGTTAGTTTTAGGGTTAGGGTTAGGGTTAGGGTTAGGGTTAGGGTTAGGGTAAGGGTTAGGATGAATGAACACCGCAAGAACAATCCAAGATAAGGGTTAGTGTTAGTGTTAGTTTTAGTGTTAGGGTTAGGGTTAGGGTTAGGGTTAGGGTTAGG
>NW_028113128.1:330000-332500 GCF_964234715.1 Podarcis melisellensis | reverse complement strand
TAGGGTTAGGGTTAGGGTTGGGGTTAGGATGAATGAACACCACAAGAACAATCCAAGATTAGGGTTAGGGTTAGGGTTAGGGTTAGGGTTAGGGTTAGGGTTAGGGTTTGGGTTAGGGTTAGGGTTGGGGTTAGGGTTAGGGTTAGGGTTAGGGTTAGGGTGAATGAACACCGCAAGAACAATCCAAGAATAGGGTTAGGGTTAGGGTTAGGGTTAGGGTTAGGGTTCGGGTTCGGGTTAGGATTAGGGTTAGGGTTAGAGTTAGGGTTAGGGTTAGGGTTAGGGTTAGGGTTAGGGTTAGGGTTAGGGTGAATGAACACCGCAAGAACAATCCAAGAATAGGGTTAGGGTTAGGGTTAGGGTTAGGGTTAGGGTTAGGGTTAGGGTTAGGGTTAGGGTTAGGGTTAGGGTTAGGGTTAGGGTTAGGGTTAGGGTTAGGATGAATGAATACCACAAGAACAATCCAAGATTAGGGTTAGGGTTAGGGTTAGGGTTAGGGTTAGGGTTAGGGTTAGGGTTAGGGTTAGGGTTAGGGTTAGGGTTGGGGTTAGGGTTAGGTTTAGGGTTAGGGTTAGGGTTAGGGTTATTTTTAGGGTTAGGGTTAGGGTTAGGGTTAGGGTTAGGGTTAGGGTTAGGATGAATGAACACCGCAAGAACAATCCAAGATAAGGGTTAGTGTTAGTGTTAGTGTTAGTGTTAGGGTTAGGGTTAGGGTTAGGGTTAGGGTTAGGGTTAGGGTTAGGGTTAGGGTTAGGGTTAGGGTTAGGGTTAGGGTTAGGTTTAGGATGAATGAACACCGCAAGAACAATCCAAGATTAGGGTTACGGTTAGGGTTAGGGTTAGGGTGAATGAACACCGCAAGAACAATCCAAGAATAGGGTTAGGGTTAGGGTTAGGGTTGGGGTTAGGATGAATGAACACCACAAGAACAATCCAAGATTAGGGTTAGGGTTAGGGTTAGGGTTAGGGTTAGGGTTAGGGTTAGGGTTAGGGTTAGGGTTAGGGTTAGGGTTGGGGTTAGGGTTAGGGTTAGGGTTAGGGTTAGGGTGAATGAACACCGCAAGAACAATCCAAGAATAGGGTTAGGGTTAGGGTTAGGGTTAGGGTTAGGGTTAGGGTTAGGGTTAGGGTTAGGGTTAGGGTTAGGGTTAGGGTTCGGGTTAGGATTAGGATTAGGGTTAGGGTTAGAGTTAGGGTTAGGGTTAGGGTTAGGGTGAATGAACACCGCAAGAACAATCCAAGAATAGGGTTAGGGTTAGGGTTAGGGTTAGGGTTAGGGTTAGGGTTAGGGTTAGGGTTAGGGTTAGGGTTAGGGTTAGGGTTAGGGTTAGGGTTAGGTTTAGGATGAATGAACACCGCAAGAACAATCCAAGATTAGGGTTACGGTTAGGGTTAGGGTTAGGGTTAGGGTGAATGAACACCGCAAGAACAATCCAAGAATAGCGTTAGGGTTAGGGTTAGGGTTGGGGTTAGGATGAATGAACACCACAAGAACAATCCAAGATTAGGGTTAGGGTTAGGGTTAGGGTTAGGGTTAGGGTTAGGGTTAGGGTTAGGGTTAGGGTTGGGGTTAAGGTTGGGTTTAGGGTTAGGGTTAGGGTTAGGGTTAGGGTTAGGGTTAGGGTTAGGGTTAGGGTTTGGGTTAGGGTTAGGATGAATGAACACCGCAAGAACAATCCAAGATAAGGGTTAGTGTTTGTATTTGTGTTTGTGTTTGTGTTTGTGTTTGTGTTAGGGTTAGGGTTAGGGTTAGGGTTAGGGTTAGGGTTAGGGTTAGGTTTAGGATGAATGAACACCGGAAGAACAATCCAAGATTAGGGTTAGGGTTAGGGTTAGGGTTAGGGTTAGGGTTAGGGTTAGGGTTGGGGTTAGGGTTAGGGTTAGGGTTAGGGTTAGGGTTAGGGTTAGGGTTAGGGTGAATGAACACCGCAAGAACAATCCAAGAATAGGGTTAGGGTTAGGGTTAGGGTTAGGGTTAGGATGAATGAACACCACAAGAACAATCCAAGATTAGGGTTTGGGTTAGGGTTAGGGTTAGGGTTAGGGTTAGGGTTAGGGTTGGGGTTAAGGTTGGGTTTAGGGTTAGGGTTAGGGTTAGGGTTAGGGTTAGGGTTAGGGTTAGGGTTAGGGTTAGGATGAATGAACACCGCAAGAACAATCCAAGATAAGGGTTAGTGTTTGTGTTTGTGTTTGTGTTTGTGTTTGTGTTTGTGTTAGGGTTAGGGTTAGGGTTAGGGTTAGGGTTAGGGTTAGGTTTAGGATGAATGAACACCGGAAGAACAATCCAAAATTAGGGTTAGGGTTAGGGTTAGGGTTAGGGTTAGGGTTAGGGTTAGGGTTAGGGTTAGGGTTAGGATGAATGAACACTACAAGAACAATCCAAGATTAGGGTTAGGGTTAGGGTTAGGGTTAGGGTTAGGGTTAGGGTTAGGGTTAGGGTTAGGGTTAGGGTTAGGGTTAGGGTGAATGAAGACCGCAAGAACAATCCAAGAAAATGTTA
>NW_028113128.1:280000-287500 GCF_964234715.1 Podarcis melisellensis | reverse complement strand
AACAATCCAAGATTAGGGTTAGGGTTAGGGTTAGTGTTACGGTTAGGGTTAGGGTTAGGGTTAGGGTTAGGGTTAGGGTTAGGGTTAGGGTTAGGGTTAGGGTTAGGGTTAGGGTTAGGATGAATGAACACCGCAAGAACAATCCAAGATAAGGGTTAGTGTTACTGTTAGTGTTAGTGTTAGTGTTAGTGTTAGTGTTAGGGTTAGGGTTAGGTTTAGGGTTAGGGTTAGGGTTAGGTTTAGGATGAATGAACACCGCAAGAACAATCCAAGATTAGGGTTAGGGTTAGGGTTAGGGTTAGGGTTAGGATGAATGAACACTACAAGAACAATCCAAGATAAGGGTTAGGGTTAGGGTTAGGGTTAGGGTTAGGGTTAGGGTTAGGGTTAGGGTTAGGGTTAGGGTGAATGAACACCGCAAGAACAATCCAAGAATAGGGTTAGGGTTAGGGTTAGGGTTAGGGTTAGGGTTAGGGTTAGGGTTAGGGTTAGGGTTAGGGTTAGGTTTAGGATGAATGAACACCGCAAGAACAATCCAAGATTAGGGTTAGGATTAGGGTTAGGGTTAGGATGAATGAACACTACAAGAACAATCCAAGATTAGGGTAAGGGTTAGGGTTAGGGTTAGGGTTAGGGTTAGGGTTAGGGTTAGGGTTAGGGTGAATGAACACCGCAAGAACAATCCAAGATTAGGGTTAGGGTTAGGGTTAGGGTTAGGGTTAGGGTTAGGGTTAGGGTTAGGGTTAAGATGAATGAACACCGCAAGAACAATCCAAGATTAGGGTTAGGGTTAGGGTTAGGGTTAGGGTTAGGGTTAGGGTTAGGGTTAGGGTTAGGGTTAGGGTTAGGGTTAGGGTGAATGAACACCGCAAGAACAATCCAAGAATAGGGTAGGGTTAGGGTTAGGGTTAGGGTTAGGGTTAGGGTTAGGGTTAGGGTTAGGGTTAGGGTTAGGGTTAGGGTTAGGGTGAATGAACACCGCAAGAACAATCCAAGAATAGGGTTAGGGTTAGGGTTAGGGTTAGGGTTAGGGTTAGGGTTAGGATGAATGAACACCGCAAGAACAATCCAAGAATAGGGTTAGGGTTAGGGTTAGGGTTAGGGTTAGGGTTAGGGTTAGGGTTAGGGTTAGGATGAATGAACACCACAAGAACAATCCAAGATTAGGGTTAGGGTTAGGGTTAGGGTTAGGGTTAGGGTTAGGGTTAGGGTTGGGATTAGGGTTAGGGTTAGGGTTAGGGTTAGGGTTAGGGTTAGGGTTAGGGTTAGGGTTAGGGTTAGGGTTAGGGTTAGGTTTAGGATGAATGAACACCGCAAGAACAATCCAAGATTAGGGTTAGGGTTAGGGTTAGGGTTAGGGTTAGGGTTAGGGTTAGGGTTAGGGTTAGGGTTAGGGTTAGGGTTAGGATGAATGAACACTACAAGAACAATCCAAGATTAGGGTTAGGGTTAGGGTTAGGGTGAATGAACACCGCAAGAACAATCCAAGAATAGGGTTAGGGTTAGGGTTAGGGTTAGGGTTAGGGTTAGGGTTAGGGTTAGGGTTAGGGTTAGGGTTAGGGTTAGGGTTAGGGTTAGGGTTAGGGTTAGAGTGAATGAACACCGGAAGAACAATACAAGAATAGGGTTAGGGTTAGGGTTAGGGTTAGGGTTAGGGTTAGGGTTAGGGTTAGGGTTAGGGTTAGGGTTAGGGTTAGGGTTAGGGTTAGGGTTAGGGTTAGAGTTAGGGTTAGGGTTAGGGTTAGGTTTAGGATGAATGAACACCACAAGAACAATCCAAGATTAGGGTTAGGGTTAGGGTTAGGGTTAGGGTTAGGGTTAGGGTTAGGGTTAGGGTTAGGGTTAGGGTTAGGGTTAGGGTTAGGGTTAGAGTTAGGGTTAGGGTTAGGGTTAGGTTTAGGATGAATGAACACCGCAAGAACAATCCAAGATTAGGGTTAGGATTAGGGTTAGGGTTAGGGTTAGGATGAATGAACACTACAAGAACAATCCAAGATTAGGGTAAGGGTTAGGGTTAGGGTTAGGGTTAGGGTTAGGGTTAGGGTTAGGGTTAGGGTTAGGGCTAGGGTTAGGGTGAATGAACACCGCAAGAACAATCCAAGATTAGGGTTAGGGTTAGGGTTAGGGTTAGGGTTAGGGTTAGGGTTAGGGTTAGGGTTAGGGTTAGGGTTAGGGTTAGGATGAATGAACACCGCAAGAACAATCCAAGATTAGGGTTAGGGTTAGGGTTAGGGTTAGGGTTAGGGTTAGGGTTAGGGTTAGGGTGAATGAACACCGCAAGAACAATCCAAGAATAGGGTTAGGGTTAGGGTTAGGGTTAGGGTTAGGGTTAGGGTTAGGGTTAGGGTTAGGGTTAGGGTGAATGAACACCGCAAGAACAATCCAAGAATAGGGTTAGGGTTAGGGTTAGGGTTAGGGTTAGGGTTAGGGTTAGGGTTAGGGTTAGGGTTAGGGTTAGGATGAATGAACACCGCAAGAACAATCCAAGAATAGGGTTAGGGTTAGGGTTAGGGTTAGGGTTAGGGTTAGGGTTAGGGTTAGGGTTAGGGTTAGGATGAATGAACACCACAAGAACAAAAAAAAAACCCCGGCTTCCGGTTCCGGCCGCGGACAGTAAGGAAGCGCGGAAAGCCCAGCTTGGGCTTTTCTGATCATCGCGGAGGCTTGGGGACGGCGCAAGGGCTCTGCGCACCCCAAAAACCCCAGGGGGGGAACCTCTGGGGGATAGGTCGCCTGGCAGCGTGGAAAGCGGAACCGCCGGTTTCCCGGGGTCTTTCGTTAAGAGGGGCCACCGGGACGACGGGGCCGCGAGCGCAAACAGGGGAAAGACCGACTCCGCGTTGAGAAGCCTCTAGCTTCCACTGGAGACAGCGACGGATTACCGCAACGGGCAGGATGGATATCCTAGTGTGCATAGACGTCTTACAGAGATAGAATGTCGGTTAAAAGCTAGGAGAATCCTGGATGTTATTGGATTTTGTTTGCTCGGTATCCACCCGGCGGACGGACTAAGATGGCGCTGAAACAAAGTTGCAGGAATGAGGAGGAGGCTGACGCCAGTCTGACTGAGTGAGTAAAACAAAGACCCCACGGCGATAGGAGAGATCGCTGACTTTAAACTCTAAATTTAAAGAGGTACTGTGGGAGGACTCCACATTTGAGTTTTAAAAAGGAAAGGAGGTTACCGTTGGGACACATTTGTTAATCCTTAATTTAGACTCCTCCATTTGGATACACTCGCTAGTACTTAGCCAGACTTAACCATCAGACTTACTCAACTCGGCCACGATAATACATGTTATCTAGAGGAGACTGAAATTGCAGAGCTGGCCCTACGGAGGTGACGGTGTATGGTGGCGATCGGTCCGGGAGATACGCAGATCCGCTCTGTTACCTATGGCCCGTCTCAGTGTCTCTTAAATTTGTGAATGGAGTTTATAAGCCGCACCCTTAAGACTGCTGCATAATTTATATTTGGAGTTGACCCTCGGACTTTTGGACACTATATTTGGAGTTGGCCCTCGGACTTTTGGACATTTTAACGCAACCCAGGGCGTCTGCAGCTTACTTTATCAGAAATAATCGTCTCCTGAGGCTCCGCTTTAGACTGACACGCCCCCTGCTGGTGGTGGAGGATTTCGACGTACTCAAGAGACCTAATTGAGGACCTTGGTGAACTGAATCTCCGAGACGCTGTATTAGCAAAGCGTGGGTGGGAACTCCGTCCCCCTTTGAACCAACACATACTAAGGCGTCGTCGTGGGGCTATTATATCGCACCTTCACACGAGCCCCCCAACCCCCCCTAGTGGGTGGGAGCGCCCCCCTTCTGGTGCCTCTTCTGGGTTTTTCCTACTGCCTCTGGGTCTTTTGCCCACGGCTCTCCCCTGGTCGCAAACCAGTCCCCGCCCCCGCTACCCCTTTTTTTTTTCTCTTCCTAACTCTTATCTCCCCTACCCCTTTATTGTATTTGACTACCACGGAAACAAATCACGCAGAATTGTAAGAACAAGAGTGTAAGCCCCACAGGGAGAGACCTAGTAATGTGGGGGAGGGACGGGAAAAGAGGAGGGGGGACTCAAGGGGATAGGAGACTATCAAAACAAGAAGAAATAAGAGACTTGGAGAGCCTTTGGGCAAGAATTAAGGAGGAATTTAAGCAAAATGAATTACATATGGAAAGTAAATTGGAAGAAATGCAGGGGATGATTGACAAAAAAATAGAAGGTGCAGTAGGAGAACTCTCAATTAAGATCCAAGAGTTATCCACCAAATCCAAAATAATTGAGGAATCTAACAAAAGAATGCAGAAAGAGATGAGGGAACAGAAAAAAGAATCAGTAAGGATGAAGGAAGATCTGAGAGAATTAAATAGAACACAAGAAAGGATTTGGGATAACTTAGCCATGACAGAACTGAGACAAAAACAACTACACCTAAAATTTAGGGGAGTGGAAGAAGAAAGGAATGAGGACATAAAAGGAAAGATGGCTAAGGAATTATCAAAGTGGCTGGGATTAAGAGAAGATGAGGTGACCCAAACTATTGAAAATGCATTTAGAATTAAAACGAGACCTCAACACTTGAAGCCAAATAAATTCCTGGGTGACTGTCTAGTGATCTTCAATTCAATGGAAATGAAAAATTTGATCCTAAAAACAAGCTATCGAAATAAACTGAAAATCGGTGGGAGGCCCATCATTATCTATAAAGAAATACCGACAAGACTGCTACGTAAAAGAGAGGGGTTTAGGCAAGTGGTAGGGGTCTTAAAAAGAAATGACATACAGTATAGATGGGAATTCCCTGAAGGAATCACCTTTTTCTACAAAGATAAAAAGTTTAGGTTACTGGATCCTCAAGAAGCTGAGAAATTTTTGAGAAGATATGAGAAGGAATTGGGCAGGATAGAGAACAGGCCAATGGAGGTGGAGCTGGATGAGAAACAGGAGAGATGGAGGGGGAGAGGGCCGGGAAAGGAAGGAAGAGACGCTGAGGAAGAAAATGAGGAGAGTGATGCCGCGGTGGGAGAAGAGGCGGCAGGAGAGGAGGAGGTCCTAGGGAACAAGGACTCTAGATTTTAAACTTGTAAAACTGAACTGAGTGCTTAATACACTTAAGAGTTAAACAATAGCCGTTACACTGAAGCTCTTATCCTGGAATGTGAATGGGTTGAACGAAAAATTGAAAAGGAATAAAATTGAGAAAGCTTTAAAAAATAAGAACTATGATGTAATCTGTTTCCAAGAGACGCACATAGCAAAAAAACATAGACATATCCTAGTAAATAAGAAGTTAGGGGTAGAATTTGTTAACTCGGGTATAAATAAGAAAAGGGGAGTAGTGATATATGTTAAAGAAAAGTGGGACCCGGTACTAATCTGTAAAGACGATGAGGGGAGAATACTAGGAATTCAACTTAACTGTCAGGGAGAGAAACTCAACGTGGTAACGGTTTATGCCCCCAACACAAATAAAGCTGAATTTTTTGAGAAGTTGGAACAAATACTACTAGAATTGGAAGACCATAAATTAATCTTACTTGGGGATCTCAACGGGGTCCCAGCACCGGAATGGGATAGAAATGTAAAGAAGGGTAAAGTGAATCAAGGGAAGCTGCCAAAATCCTTTAGTAATTTGGTGGAGAATTTTGATTTAATTGATATATGGAGGCACAAAAACCCTATAACAAGGCAATTTACTCATTTCTCAGAACCCCACCAGAGCTGGGGCAGAATAGACCAGATCTGGGTCTCAAGAACAATTTTGACAAAAGTAAGGGAATGTGAAATACAACCCAGAACCTTATCAGATCACTGCCCAATAGCTTTGGAAATAAAAAAGGAAACATCAGGTCCGTACAGGTGGAGGATGAATGAGTACCTCTTAGAAATCGAGGAGGTGATAGATAAAGCCAAAGCCACCCTCAAGAATTATTTTGATTTAAACTGGAATAAGGGTACGTCCCCTGACGTAGTCTGGGACGCCGGTAAAGCAGTCCTAAGAGGCCTCCTGATACAACAAAATAGCCATAGGAGAAAACTGAGAAACCAAAAGAAAGAAGAGATCCTTACCCAACTAAAAGATTGTGAAAAAAAATTAGCAATAAGACCAGGAGATGATAGACTTAAACAAACCTCCAGTATGCTGCAGGCACAATATTCCGCACTACTAAATCAAGAGGTAGAGTGGAAAATTAAATTCATGAAGCAGAAATATTTCGAATCGGCGAACAAATCTGGGAAGTTGCTGGCATGGCAGCTAAGGAGGAGGAAAAAGCAAAACGTGATAAATAAACTTATAGTAGAGGATAAGATAGTGGAAGAAACAACCGAAATAGAAAGAAGGTTTACCCAATTTTACGGAAAGTTGTATGAGAAGGGAGAAGAGGAAGAAGTAGAAATAGAAAAATACCTGACAGAGTGTGGAGGGATCCATGTAACGGATGAGGAAAAAAAACACCTAAATAAAAGTATTACAGTAGAAGAGGTGAGGGAAGCCATTAAGAGAATGAAAAACGGGAAGGCACCCGGCCCCGATGGATTAACTGCTAAATATTATAAAATATTAGGAGATCATATAGCCCCAGTGCTCAGCGAGGTTATTAACAACATCCTCCAGGGAGGAAGGATTCCAGATTCATGGAGGGAGGCACATATTACGTTAATACCAAAAACAGAAACAGAGAAAACGGATATAAGAAACTATAGACCAATTTCCCTGCTCAACAATGATTATAAGATCTTTGCAGATATTATGGCGAGCAGGCTTAAGAAGTACTTAATGAGAGCCATCCATAAAGACCAAGTGGGTTTTTTACCGAATAGGCAGTTAAAAGATAACGTCAGACACTTAGTGAATATTATCGAATATCTGGATATGAAGATAGATATCCCGGCAGCATTAATTTTTATTGATGCTGAGAAAGCATTCGATAATGTTTCTTGGAACTTTTTGTTACGGTGTATAAAAACAGTAGGAATAGAGGGCCCCTTTTTAGAAGGGATAAAGGCAATATACTCAGGGCAAAGGGCAAGGCTGATTATAAATGATAGCCTCTCCAGCCCTTTTACAATAGCGAAAGGCACAAGACAAGGCTGCCCGTTATCCCCCCTTCTCTTTATTATGGTTCTAGAGATATTGGCAAATAAAATAAGGGAGTCATCAAGAATAAAGGGGATAAAAGTCGGAGAGAAAGAGTACAAGCTAAAGGCATATGCCGATGACGTGGTGCTAACTTTAGAGGAACCAATGAACAGCGTTAGTAATACTGTAAAGATCTTAGAAGAATTTGGCAAATTGGCGGGGTTCAAATTAAACAAGGGGAAAACTAAAATTCTAGTGAAGAATTTAGATGAAGTGGCAAAGATCCAGTTGGAGCAAATGATCGGCATTAAAGTAGTAAAAAAAGTTAAGTACCTGGGAATATGGATATCGCCAAAGAATATAAACTTATTAGAAGATAATTACACCAAGGTCTGGCAAGAAATTAAGAGAGATC
>NW_028113128.1:222500-227500 GCF_964234715.1 Podarcis melisellensis | reverse complement strand
ACAATCCAAGATTAGGGTTAGGGTTAGGGTTAGGGTTAGGGTTAGGGTTAGGGTTAGGGTGAATGAACACCGCAAGAACAATCCAAGAATAGGGATAGGGTTAGGGTTAGGGTTAGGGTTAGGGTTAGGGTTAGGGTTAGGGTTAGGGTTAGGGTTAGGATGAATGAACACCACAAGAACAATCCAAGATTAGGGTTAGGGTTAGGGTTAGGGTTAGGGTTAGGGTTGGGGTTAGGGTTAGGGTTAGGGTTAGGGTTAGGGTTAGGGTTAGGGTTAGGGTTAGGGTTAAGGTTAGGGTTAGGGTTAGGGTTTGGGTGAATGAACACCGCAAGAACAATCCAAGAATAGGGATAGGGTTAGGGTTAGGGTTAGGGTTAGGGTTAGGGTTAGGGTTAGGGTTAGAGTTAGGGTTAGGGTTAGGGTTAGGATGAATGAACACTACAAGAACAATCCAAGATTAGGGTTAGGGTTAGGGTTAGGGTTAGGGTTAGGGTTAGGGTTAGGGTTAGGGTGAATAAACACCGCAAGAACAATCCAAGAATAGGGATAGGGTTAGGGTTAGGGTTAGGGTTAGGGTTAGGGTTAGGGTTAGGGTTAGGGTTAGGGTTAGGGTTAGGGTTAGGATGAATGAACACCACAAGAACAATCCAAGATTAGGGTTAGGGTTAGGGTTAGGGTTAGGGTTAGGGTTAGGGTTAGGGTTAGGGTTAGGGTTGGGGTTAGGGTTAGGGTTAGGGTTAGGGTTAGGGTTAGGGTTAGGGTTAGGGTTAGGGTTAGGGTTAGGGTTAGGGTTAGGGTTAGGGTTAGGATGAATGAACACCACAAGAACAATCCAAGATTAGGGTTAGGGTTAGGGTTAGGGTTAGGGTGAATGAACAACGCAAGAACAATCCAAGATTAGGGTTAGGGTTAGGGTTAGGGTTAGGGTTAGGGTTAGGGTTAGGCTTAGGGTTAGGGTTAGGGTTAGGGTTAGGGTTAGGGTTAGGGTTATGGTTAGGGTTAGGGTTAGGGTTAGGGTGAATGAACACCGCAAGAACAATCCAAGATTAGGGTTAGGGTTAGGGTTAGGGTTAGGGTTAGGGTTAGGGTTAGGGTTAGGGTTAGGGTTAGGGTTAGGGTTAGGGTTAGGCTTAGGCTTAGGCTTAGGCTTAGGCTTAGGCTTAGGCTTAGGCTTAGGCTTAGGGTTAGGATGAATGAACACCACAAGAACAATCCAAGATTAGGGTTAGGGTTAGGGTTAGGGTTGGGGTTAGGGTTGGGGTTAGGGTTAGGGTTAGGGTTAGGGTTAGGGTTAGGGTTAGGGTTAGGGTTAAGGTTAGGGTTAGGGTTAGGGTTTGGGTGAATGAACACCGCAAGAACAATCCAAGAATAGGGATAGGGTTAGGGTTAGGGTTAGGGTTAGGGTTAGGGTTAGGGTTAGGGTTAGGGTGAATGAACACCGCAAGAACAATCCAAGATTAGGGTTAGGGTTAGGGTTAGGGTTAGGGTTAGGGTTAGGGTTAGGGTTAGGCATAGGCTTAGGCTTAGGCTTAGGCTTAGGCTTAGGCTTAGGCTTAGGATGAATGAACACCACAAGAACAATCCAAGATTAGGGTTAGGGTTAGGGTTGGGGTTAGGGTTGGGGTTAGGGTTAGGGTTAGGGTTAGGGTTAGGGTTAGGGTTAGGTTTAGGATGAATGAACACCGCAAGAACAATCCAAGATTAGGGTTAGGGTTAGGGTTAGGGTTAGGGTTAGGGTTAGGGTTAGGGTTAGGGTTAGGGTTAGGGTTAGGGTTAGGGTAGGGTTAGGGTTAGGATGAATGAACACTACAAGAACAATCCAAGATTAGGGTTAGGGTTAGGGTTAGGGTTAGGGTTAGGGTTAGGGTTAGGGTTAGGGTTAGGGTTAGGGTTAGGGTTAGGGTGAATGAACACCGCAAGAACAATCCAAGAATAGGGATAGGGTTAGGGTTAGGGTTAGGGTTAGGGTTAGGGTTAGGGTTAGGGTTAGGGTTAGGATGAATGAACACCACAAGAACAATCCAAGATTAGGGTTAGGGTTAGGGTTAGGGTTAGGGTTAGGGTTGGGGTTAGGGTTAGGGTTAGGGTTAGGGTTAGGGTTAGGGTTAGGGTTAGGGTTAGGGTTAGGGTTAGGGTTAAGGTTAGGGTTAGGGTTAGGGTTTGGGTGAATGAACACCGCAAGAACAATCCAAGAATAGGGATAGGGTTAGGGTTAGGGTTAGGGTTAGGGTTAGGGTTAGGGTTAGGGTTAGGGTTAGGGTTAGGGTTAGGGTTAGGGTTAGGGTTAGGATGAATGAACACTACAAGAACAATCCAAGATTAGGGTTAGGGTTAGGGTTAGGGTTAGGGTTAGGGTTAGGGTTAGGGTTAGGGTGAATAAACACCGCAAGAACAATCCAAGAATAGGGATAGGGTTAGGGTTAGGGTTAGGGTTAGGGTTAGGGTTAGGGTTAGGGTTAGGGTTAGGGTTAGGATGAATGAACACCACAAGAACAATCCAAGATTAGGGTTAGGGTTAGGGTTAGGGTTAGGGTTAGGGTTAGGGTTAGGGTTGGGGTTAGGGTTAGGGTTAGGGTTAGGGTTAGGGTTAGGGTTAGGGTTAGGGTTAGGGTTAGGGTTAGGGTTAGGGTTAGGGTTAGGATGAATGAACACCACAAGAACAATCCAAGATTAGGGTTAGGGTTAGGGTTAGGGTTAGGGTGAATGAACAACGCAAGAACAATCCAAGATTAGGGTTAGGGTTAGGGTTAGGGTTAGGGTTAGGGTTAGGCTTAGGGTTAGGGTTAGGGTTAGGGTTAGGGTTAGGGTTATGGTTAGGGTTAGGGTTAGGGTTAGGGTGAATGAACACCGCAAGAACAATCCAAGATTAGGGTTAGGGTTAGGGTTAGGGTTAGGGTTAGGGTTAGGGTTAGGGTTAGGGTTAGGGTTAGGCTTAGGCTTAGGCTTAGGCTTAGGGTTAGGATGAATGAACACCACAAGAACAATCCAAGATTAGGGTTAGGGTTAGGGTTGGGGTTAGGGTTGGGGTTAGGGTTAGGGTTAGGGTTAGGGTTAGGGTTAGGGTTAGGGTTAGGGTTAGGGTTAGGCTTAGGCTTAGGCTTAGGCTTAGGGTTAGGGTTAGGTTTAGGATGAATGAACACCGCAAGAACAATCCAAGATTAGGGTTAGGGTTAGGGTTAGGGTTAGGGTTAGGGTTAGGGTTAGGGTTAGGGTTAGGGTTAGGGTTAGGGTTAGGGTTAGGGTTAGGGTAGGGTTAGGGTTAGGATGAATGAACACTACAAGAACAATCCAAGATTAGGGTTAGGGTTAGGGTTAGGGTTAGGGTTAGGGTTAGGGTTAGGGTTAGGGTTAGGGTTAGGGTGAATGAACACCGCAAGAACAATCCAAGAATAGGGATAGGGTTAGGGTTAGGGTTAGGGTTAGGGTTAGGGTTAGGGTTAGGGTTAGGGTTAGGGTTAGGATGAATGAACACCACAAGAACAATCCAAGATTAGGGTTAGGGTTAGGGTTAGGGTTAGGGTTAGGGTTGGGGTTAGGGTTAGGGTTAGGGTTAGGGTTATGGTTAGGGTTAGGGTTAGGGTTAGGGTTAGGGTTAGGGTTAGGGTTAGGGTTAGGGTTACGGGTAGGATGAATGAACACCACAAGAACAATCCAAGATTAGGGTTAGGGTTAGGGTTAGGGTTAGGGTGAATGAACAACGCAAGAACAATCCAAGATTAGGGTTAGGGTTAGGGTTAGGGTTAGGGTTAGGGTTAGGGTTAGGGTTAGGGTTAGGGTGAATGAACACCGCAAGAACAATCCAAGATTAGGGTTAGGGTTAGGGTTAGGGTTAGGGTTAGGGTTAGGGTTAGGGTTAGGCTTAGGGTTAGGGTTAGGGTTAGGCTTAGGGTTAGGGTTAGGGTTAGATTTAGGATGAATGAACACCGCAAGAACAATCCAAGAATAGGGTTAGGGTTAGGGTTAGGGTTAGGGTTAGGGTTAGGGTTAGGGTTAGGGTTAGGGTTAGGGTTAGGATGAATGAACACTACAAGAACAATCCAAGATTAGGATTAGGGTTAGGGTTAGGGTTAGGGTTAGGGTTAGGGTTAGGGTTAGGATTAGGGTTAGGGTTAGAGTTAGAGTTAGGGTTAGGGTTAGGGTTAGGGTTAGGGTTAGGGTTAGGGTTAGGGTTAGGGTTAGGGTTAGGGTTAGGGTTAGGATGAATGAACACCACAAGAACAATCCAAGATTAGGGTTAGGGTTAGGGTTAGGGTTAGGGTCAATGAACAACGCAAGAACAATCCAAGATTAGGGTTAGGGTTAGGGTTAGGGTTAGGGTTAGGGTTAGGGTTAGGGTTAGGGTGAATGAACACCGCAAGAACAATCCAAGATTAGGGTTAGGGTTAGGGTTAGGGTTAGGGTTAGGGTTAGGCTTAGGCTTAGGCTTAGGGTTAGGATGAATGAACACCACAAGAACAATCCAAGATTAGGGTTAGGGTTAGGGTTAGGGTTGGGGTTAGGGATGGGGTTAGGGTTAGGGTTAGGGTTAGGGTTAGGGTTAGGGTTAGGGTTAGGGTTAGGGTTAGGGTTAGGTTTAGGATGAATGAACACCGCAAGAACAATCCAAGATTAGGGTTAGGGTTAGGGTTAGGGTTAGGGTTAGGGTAGGGTTAGGGTTAGGATGAATGAACACTACAAGAACAATCCAAGATTAGGGTTAGGGTTAGGGTTAGGGTTAGGGTTAGGGTTAGGGTTAGGGTTAGGGTTAGGGTTAGGGTTAGGGTTAGGGTTAGGGTTAGGGTGAATGAACACCGCAAGAACAATCCAAGAATAGGGATAGGGTTAGGGTTAGGGTTAGGGTTAGGGTTAGGGTTAGGGTTAGGGTTAGGGTTAGGATGAATGAACACCACAAGAACAATCCAAGATTAGGGTTAGGGTTAGGGTTAGGGTTAGGGTTAGGGTTGGGGTTAGGGTTAGGGTTAGGGTTATGGTTAGGGTTAGGGTTAGGGTTAGGGTTAGGG
>NW_028113128.1:187500-195000 GCF_964234715.1 Podarcis melisellensis | reverse complement strand
AGGGTTGGGGTTAGGGTTAGGGTTAGGGTTAGGGTTAGGGTTAGGGTTAGGGTTAGGGTTAGGGTTAGGGTTACGGTTAGTGTTAGGGTTAGGGTTAGGGTTAGGGTTAGGATGAATGAACACCGCAAGAACAATCCAAGATTAGGGTTAGGGTTAGGGTTAGGGTTAGGGTTAGGGTTAGGGTTAGGGTTAGGGTTAGGGTTAGGGTTAGGGTTAGGATGAATGAACACTACAAGAACAATCCAAGATTAGGGTTAGGGTTAGGGTTAGGGTTAGGGTTAGGGTTAGGGTTAGGGTTAGGGTTAGGGTTAGGGTTAGGGTGAATGAACACCGCAAGAACAATCCAAGAATAGGGTTAGGGTTAGGGTTAGGGTTAGGGTTAGGGTTAGGGTTAGGGTTAGGGTTAGGGTTAGGATGAATGAACACCACAAGAACAATCCAAGATTAGAGTTAGGGTTAGGGTTAGGGTTAGGGTTAGGGTTAGGGTTAGGGTTAGGGTTAGGGTTGGGGTTAGGGTTAGGGTTAGGGTTAGGGATAGGATGAATGAACACCACAAGAACAATCCAAGATTAGGGTTAGGGTTAGGGTTAGGGTTAGGGTTAGGGTTAGGGTTAGGGTGAATGAACAACGCAAGAACAATCCAAGATTAGGGTTAGGGTTAGGGTTAGGGTTAGGGTTAGGGTTAGGGTTAGGGTTAGGGTTAGGGTGAATGAACACCGCAAGAACAATCCAAGAATAGGGTTAGGGTTAGGGTTAGGGTTAGGGTTAGGGTTAGGGTTAGGGTTAGGATGAATGAACACCACAAGAACAATCCAAGATTAGGGTTAGGGTTAGGGTTAGGGTTGGGGTTAGGGTTGGGGTTAGGGTTAGGGTTAGGGTTAGGGTTAGGGTTAGGGTTAGGGTTAGGGTTAGGGTTAGTGTTAGGGTTAGGTTTAGGATGAATGAACACCGCAAGAACAATCCAAGATTAGGGTTAGGGTTAGGGTTAGGGTTAGGGTAAGGGTTAGGGTTAGGGTTAGGGTTAGGGTTAGGGTTAGGGTTAGGGTTAGGGTTAGGGTTAGGATGAATGAACACTACAAGAACAATCCAAGATTAGGGTTAGGGTTAGGGTTAGGGTTAGGGTTAGGGTTAGGGTTAGGGTTAGGGTTAGGGTTAGGGTTCGGGTTAGGGTTAGGGTTAGGGTTAGGGTTAGGGTTAGGGTTAGGGTTAGGGTGAATGAACACCGCAAGAACAATCCAAGAATAGGGATAGGGTTAGGGTTAGGGTTAGGGTTAGGGTTAGGGTTAGGGTTAGGGTTAGGGTTAGGGTTAGGGTTAGGGTTAGGGTTAGGGTTAGGGTTAGGGTTAGGGTTAGGGTTAGGGTTGGGTTAGGGTTAGGGTTAGGGTTAGGGTGAATGAACACCGCAAGAACAATCCAAGATTAGGGTTAGGGTTAGGGTTAGGGTTAGGGTTAGGGTTAGGGTTAGGGTTAGGATGAATGAACACTACAAGAACAATCCAAGATTAGGGTTAGGGTTAGGGTTAGGGTTAGGGTTAGGGTTAGGGTTAGGGTTAGGGTTAGGGTTAGGGTGAATGAACACCGCAAGGAAAATCCAAGAATAGGGTTAGGGTTAGAGTTAGGGTTAGGGTTAGGGTTAGGGTTAGGGTTAGGGTTAGGGTTAGGGTTAGGGTTAGGGTTAGGGTTAGGTTTAGGATGAATGAACACCGCAAGAACAATCCAAGATTAGGGTTAGGGTTAGGGTTAGGATGAATGAACACTACAAGAACAAGCCAAGATTAGGGTTAGGATTAGGGTTAGGGTTAGGGTTAGGGTTAGGGTTAGGGTTAGGGTTAGGGTTAGGGTTAGGATGAATGAACACCGCAAGAACAATCCAAGATAAGGGTTAGTGTTAGTGTTAGTGTTAGTGTTAGGGTTAGGGTTAGGGTTAGGGTTAGGGTTAGGTTTAGGATGAATGAACACCGCAAGAACAATCCAAGATTAGGGTTAGGGTTAGGGTTAGGGTTAGGGTTAGGGTTAGGGTTAGGGTTAGGTTGAATGAACACCACAAGAACAATCCAAGATTAGGGTTAGGGTTAGGGTTAGGGTTAGGGTTAGGGTTAGGGTTAGGGTTAGGGTTAGGGTTAGGCTTAGGGTGAATGAACACCGCAAGAACAATCCAAGAATAGGGTTAGGGTTAGGGTTAGGGTTAGGGTTAGGGTTAGGGTTAGGGTTAGGGTTAGGGTTAGGGTTAGGGTGAATGAACACCGCAAGAACAATCCAAGAATAGGGTTAGGGTTAGGGTTAGGGTTAGGGTTAGGGTTAGGGTTAGGGTTAGGGTTAGGGTTAGGGTTAGGGTTAGGGTTAGGGTTAGGGTTAGGGTTAGGGTTAGGGTTGGGTTAGGGTTAGGGTTAGGGTTAGGGTTAGGGTGAATGAACACCGCAAGAACAATCCAAGATTAGGGTTAGGGTTAGGGTTAGGGTTAGGGTTAGGGTTAGGGTTAGGGTTAGGGTTAGGGTTAGGGTTAGGGTGAATGAACACCGCAAGAACAATCCAAGAATAGGGTTAGGGTTAGGGTTAGGGTTAGGGTTAGGGTTAGGGTTAGGGTTACGGTTAGGGTTAGGGTGAATGAACACCGCAAGAACAATCCAAGAATAGGGTTAGGGTTAGGGTTAGGGTTAGGGTTAGGGTTAGGGTTAGGGTTAGGGTTAGGGTTAGGGTTAGGGTTAGGGTTAGGGTTAGGGTTAGGGTTGGGTTAGGGTTAGGGTTAGGGTTAGGATGAATGAACACCACAAGAACAATCCAAGATTAGGGTTAGGGTTAGGGTTAGGGTTGGGGTTAGGGTTGGGGTTAGGGTTAGGGTTAGGGTTAGGGTTAGGGTTAGGGTTAGGGTTAGGGTTAGGGTTAGGTTTAGGATGAATGAACACCGCAAGAACAATCCAAGATTAGGGTTAGGGTTAGGGTTAGGGTTAGGGTTAGGGTTAGGGTTAGGGTTAGGATAAAGGAACACTACAAGAACAATCCAAGATTAGGGTTAGGGTTAGGGTTAGGGTTAGGGTTAGGGTTAGGGTTAGGGTTAGGGTTAGGGTTAGGGTTAGGGTGAATGAACACCGCAAGAACAATCCAAGAATAGGGTTAGGGTTAGGGTTAGGGTTAGGGTTAGGGTTAGGGTTAGGGTTAGGATTAGGGTTAGGGTTAGGATGAATGAACACCACAAGAACAATCCAAGATTAGAGTTAGGGTTAGGGTTAGGGTTAGGGTTAGGGTTAGGGTTAGGGTTAGGGTTAGGATGAATGAACACCACAAGAACAATCCAAGATTAGGGTTAGGGTTAGGGTTAGGGTTAGGGTTGGGGTTAGGGTTAGGGTTAGGGTTAGGGTTAGGGTTAGGATGAATGAACACCACAAGAACAATCCAAGATTAGGGTTAGGGTTAGGGTTAGGGTTAGGGTTAGGGTGAATGAACAACGCAAGAACAATCCAAGATTAGGGTTAGGGTTAGGGTTAGGGTTAGGGTTAGGGTTAGGGTTAGGGTGAATGAACACCGCAAGAACAATCCAAGAATAGGGTTAGGGTTAGGGTTAGGGTTAGCGTTAGGGTTAGGGTTAGGATGAATGAACACCACAAGAACAATCCAAGATTAGGGTTAGGGTTAGGGTTAGGGTTGGGGTTAGGGTTGGGGTTAGGGTTAGGGTTAGGGTTAGGGTTAGGGTTAGGGTTACGGTTAGTGTTAGGGTTAGGGTTAGGGTTAGGGTTAGGATGAATGAACACCGCAAGAACAATCCAAGATTAGGGTTAGGGTTAGGGTTAGGGTTAGGGTTAGGGTTAGGGTTAGGGTTAGGGTTAGGGTTAGGGTTAGGGTTAGGGTTAGGATGAATGAACACTACAAGAACAATCCAAGATTAGGGTTAGGGTTAGGGTTAGGGTTAGGGTTAGGGTTAGGGTTAGGGTTAGGGTTAGGGTTAGGGTTAGGGTTAGGGTGAATGAACACCGCAAGAACAATCCAAGAATAGGGTTAGGGTTAGGGTTAGGGTTAGGGTTAGGGTTAGGGTTAGGGTTAGGATGAATGAACACCACAAGAACAATCCAAGATTAGAGTTAGGGTTAGGGTTAGGGTTAGGGTTAGGGTTAGGGTTAGGGTTAGGGTTAGGGTTAGGGTTGGGGTTAGGGTTAGGGTTAGGGTTAGGGATAGGATGAATGAACACCACAAGAACAATCCAAGATTAGGGTTAGGGTTAGGGTTAGGGTTAGGGTTAGGGTTAGGGTTAGGGTTAGGGTTAGGGTGAATGAACAACGCAAGAACAATCCAAGATTAGGGTTAGGGTTAGGGTTAGGGTTAGGGTTAGGGTTAGGGTTAGGGTTAGGGTTAGGGTTAGGGTGAATGAACACCGCAAGAACAATCCAAGAATAGGGTTAGGGTTAGGGTTAGGGTTAGGGTTAGGGTTAGGGTTAGGGTTAGGGTTAGGGTTAGGGTTAGGGTTAGGGTTAGGGTTAGGGTTAGGATGAATGAACACCACAAGAACAATCCAAGATTAGGGTTAGGGTTAGGGTTAGGGTTGGGGTTAGGGTTGGGGTTAGGGTTAGGGTTAGGGTTAGGGTTAGGGTTAGGGTTAGGGTTAGGGTTAGGGTTAGGGTTAGGGTTAGGGTTAGGTTTAGGATGAATGAACACCGCAAGAACAATCCAAGATTAGGGTTAGGGTTAGGGTTAGGGTTAGGGTTAGGGTTAGGGTTAGGGTTAGGGTTAGGGTTAGGGTTAGGGTTAGGGTTAGGATGAATGAACACTACAAGAACAATCCAAGATTAGGGTTAGGGTTAGGGTTAGGGTTAGGGTTAGGGTTAGGGTTAGGGTTAGGGTTAGGGTTCGGGTTCGGGTTCGGGTTCGGGTTAGGGTTAGGGTTAGGGTTAGGGTTAGGGTTAGGGTGAATGAACACCGCAAGAACAATCCAAGAATAGGGATAGGGTTAGGGTTAGGGTTAGGGTTAGGGTTAGGGTTAGGGTTAGGGTTAGGGTTAGGGTTGGGTTAGGGTTAGGGTTAGGGTTAGGGTGAATGAACACCGCAAGAACAATCCAAGATTAGGGTTAGGGTTAGGGTTAGGGTTAGGGTTAGGGTTAGGGTTAGGATGAATGAACACTACAAGAACAATCCAAGATTAGGGTTAGGGTTAGGGTTAGGGTTAGGGTTAGGGTTAGGGTTAGGGTTAGGGTGAATGAACACCGCAAGGAAAATCCAAGAATAGGGTTAGGGTTAGAGTTAGGGTTAGGGTTAGGGTTAGGGTTAGGGTTAGGGTTAGGGTTAGGGTTAGGGTTAGGTTTAGGATGAATGAACACCGCAAGAACAATCCAAGATTAGGGTTAGGGTTAGGGTTAGGATGAATGAACACTACAAGAACAAGCCAAGATTAGGGTTAGGATTAGGGTTAGGGTTAGGGTTAGGGTTAGGGTTAGGGTTAGGGTTAGGGTTAGGGTTAGGGTTAGGGTTAGGATGAATGAACACCGCAAGAACAATCCAAGATAAGGGTTAGTGTTAGTGTTAGTGTTAGTGTTAGTGTTAGTGTTAGGGTTAGGGTTAGGGTTAGGTTTAGGATGAATGAACACCGCAAGAACAATCCAAGATTAGGGTTAGGGTTAGGGTTAGGGTTAGGGTTAGGGTTAGGGTTAGGGTTAGGGTTAGGTTGAATGAACACCACAAGAACAATCCAAGATTAGGGTTAGGGTTAGGGTTAGGGTTAGGGTTAGGGTTAGGGTTAGGGTTAGGGTTAGGGTTAGGCTTAGGGTGAATGAACACCGCAAGAACAATCCAAGAATAGGGTTAGGGTTAGGGTTAGGGTTAGGGTTAGGGTTAGGGTTAGGGTTAGGGTTAGGGTTAGGGTGAATGAACACCGCAAGAACAATCCAAGAATAGGGTTAGGGTTAGGGTTAGGGTTAGGGTTAGGGTTAGGGTTAGGGTTGGGGTTAGGGTTAGGGTTAGGATGAATGAACACCACAAGAACAATCCAAGATTAGGGTTAGGGTTAGGGTTAGGGTTAGGGTTGGGGTTAGGGTTGGGGTTAGGGTTAGGGTTAGGGTTAGGGTTAGGGTTAGGGTTAGGGTTAGGGTTAGGGTGAATGAACACCGCAAGAACAATCCAAGAATAGGGTTAGGGTTAGGGTTAGGGTTAGGGTTAGGGTTAGGGTTAGGGTTAGGGTTAGGGTTAGGGTTGGGTTAGGGTTAGGGTTAGGGTTAGGATGAATGAACACCACAAGAACAATCCAAGATTAGGGTTAGGGTTAGGGTTAGGGTTGGGGTTAGGGTTGGGGTTAGGGTTAGGGTTAGGGTTAGGGTTAGGGTTAGGTTTAGGATGAATGAACACCGCAAGAACAATCCAAGATTAGGGTTAGGGTTAGGGTTAGGGTTAGGGTTAGGGTTAGGGTTAGGGTTAGGGTTAGGGTTAGGATGAATGAACACTACAAGAACAATCCAAGATTAGGGTTAGGGTTAGGGTTAGGGTTAGGGTTAGGGTTAGGGTTAGGGTTAGGGTTAGGGTTAGGGTTAGGGTTAGGGTTAGGGTGAATGAACACCGCAAGAACAATCCAAGAATAGGGTTAGGGTTAGGGTTAGGGTTAGGGTTAGGGTTAGGGTTAGGGTTAGGGTTAGGGTTAGGGTTAGGGTTAGGGTTAGGGTTAGGGTTAGGGTTAGGATGAATGAACACCACAAGAACAATCCAAGATTAGGGTTAGGGTTAGGGTTAGGGTTAGGGTTAGGGTTGGGGTTAGGGTTAGGGTTAGGGTTAGGGTTAGGGTTAGGGTTAGGATGAATGAACACCACAAGAACAATCCAAGATTAGGGTTAGGGTTAGGGTTAGGGTTAGGGTGAATGAACAACGCAAGAACAATCCAAGATTAGGGTTAGGGTTAGGGTTAGGGTTAGGGTTAGGGTTAGGGTTAGGGTGAATGAACACCGCAAGAACAATCCAAGAATAGGGTTAGGGTTAGGGTTAGGGTTAGCGTTAGGGTTAGGGTTAGGATGAATGAACACCACAAGAACAATCCAAGATTAGGGTTAGGGTTAGGGTTAGGGTTGGGGTTAGGGTTGGGGTTAGGGTTAGGGTTAGGGTTAGGGTTAGGGTTAGGGTTAGGGTTAGGGTTACGGTTAGTGTTAGGGTTAGGGTTAGGGTTAGGATGAATGAACACCGCAAGAACAATCCAAGATTAGGGTTAGGGTTAGGGTTAGGGTTAGGGTTAGGGTTAGGGTTAGGGTTAGGGTTAGGGTGAATGAACACCGCAAGAACAATCCAAGAATAGGGTTAGGGTTAGGGTTAGGGTTAGGGTTAGGGTTAGGGTTAGGGTTAGGGTTAGGGTTAGGGTTGGGTTAGGGTTAGGGTTAGGGTTAGGATGAATGAACACCACAAGAACAATCCAAGATTAGGGTTAGGGTTAGGGTTAGGGTTGGGGTTAGGGTTGGGGTTAGGGTTAGGGTTAGGGTTAGGGTTAGGGTTAGGTTTAGGATGAATGAACACCGCAAGAACAATCCAAGATTAGGGTTAGGG
>NW_028113128.1:180000-182500 GCF_964234715.1 Podarcis melisellensis | reverse complement strand
GGGTTAGGGTTAGGGTTAGGGTTAGGGTTAGGGTTAGGGTTAGGATGAATGAACACCACAAGAACAATCCAAGATTAGGGTTAGGGTTAGGGTTAGGGTTAGGGTTGGGGTTAGGGTTGGGGTTAGGGTTAGGGTTAGGGTTAGGGTTAGGGTTAGGGTTAGGGTTAGGTTTAGGATGAATGAACACCGCAAGAACAATCCAAGATTAGGGTTAGGGTTAGGGTTAGGGTTAGGGTTAGGGTTAGGGTTAGGGTTAGGGTTAGGGTTAGGGTTAGGGTTAGGATGAATGAACACTACAAGAACAATCCAAGATTAGGGTTAGGGTTAGGGTTAGGGTTAGGGTTAGGTTTAGGATGAATGAACACCACAAGAACAATCCAAGATTAGGGTTAGGGTTAGGGTTAGGGTTAGGGTTAGGGTTAGGGTTAGGGTTAGGGTTAGGGTTAGGGTTAGGGTGAATGAACACCGCAAGAACAATCCAAGATTAGGGTTAGGGTTAGGGTTAGGGTTAGGGTTAGGGTTAGGGTTAGGGTTAGGGTTAGGGTTAGGGTTAGGGTTAGGGTTAGAGTTAGGCTTAGGGTTAGGTTTAGGATGAATGAACACCGCAAGAACAATCCAAGATTAGGGTTAGGGTTAGGGTTAGGGTTAGGATGAATGAACACTACAAGTACAAGCCAAGATTAGGGTTAGGGTTAGGGTTAGGGTTAGGGTTAGGGTTAGGGTTAGGGTTAGGGTTAGGGTTAGGGTTAGGGTTAGGGTTAGGATGAATGAACACCGCAAGAACAATCCAAGATAAGGGTTAGAGTTAGTGTTAGTGTTAGTGTTAGGGTTAGGGTTAGGGTTAGGGTTAGGGTTAGGTTTAGGATGAATGAACACCGCAAGAACAATCCCAGATTAGGGTTAGGGTTAGGGTTAGGGTTAGGGTTAGGGTTAGGGTTAGGGTTAGGGTTAGGATGAATGAACACCACAAGAACAATCCAAGATTAGGGTTAGGGTTAGGGTTAGGGTTAGGGTTAGGGTTAGGGTTAGGGTGAATGAACACCGCAAGAACAATCCAAGAATAGGGTTAGGGTTAGGGTTAGGGTTAGGGTTAGGGTTAGGGTTAGGGTTAGGGTTAGGGTTAGGGTTAGGGTTAGGGTTAGGGTTAGAGTTAGGGTTAGGGTTAGGGTTAGGGTTAGGGTTAGGGTGAATGAACACCGCAAGAACAATCCAAGAATAGGGTTAGGGTTAGGGTTAGGGTTAGGGTTAGGGTTAGGGTTAGGGTTAGGGTTAGGGTTAGGGTTAGGATGAATGAACACCACAAGAACAATCCAAGATTAGGGTTAGGGTTAGGGTTAGGGTTGGGGTTAGGGTTGGGGTTAGGGTTAGGTTTAGGGTTAGGGTTAGGGTTAGGGTTAGGGTTAGGGTTAGGGTTAGGTTTAGGATGAATGAACACCGCAAGAACAATCGAAGATTAGGGTTAGGGTTAGGGTTAGGGTTAGGGTTAGGGTTAGGGTTAGGGTTAGGGTTAGGGTTAGGATGAATGAACACTACAAGAACAATCCAAGATTAGGGTTAGGGTTAGGGTTAGGGTTAGGGTTAGGTTTAGGATGAATGAACACCACAAGAACAATCCAAGATTAGGGTTAGGGTTAGGGTTAGGGTTCGGGTTAGGGTTAGGGTGAATGAACACCGCAAGAACAATCCAAGAATAGGGTTAGGGTTAGGGTTAGTGTTAGGGTTAGGGTTAGGGTTAGGGTTAGGGTTAGGATTAGGATTAGGATTAGGATTAGGATTAGGATTAGGATTAGGGTTAGAGTTAGGGTTAGGGTTAGGGTTAGGGTGAATGAACACCGCAAGAACAATCCAAGAAGAGAGTTAGGGTTAGGGTTAGGGTTAGGGTTAGGGTTAGGGTTAGGGTTAGGGTTAGGGTTAGGGTTAGGGTTAGGATGAATGAACACCACAAGAACAATCCAAGATTAGGGTTAGGGTTAGGGTTAGGGTTGGGGTTAGGGTTGGGGTTAGGGTTAGGGTTAGGGTTAGGGTTAGGGTTAGGGTTAGGGTTAGGGTTAGGGTTAGGGTTAGGGTTAGGGTTAGGTTTAGGATGAATGAACACCGCAAGAACAATCCTAGATTAGGGTTAGGGTTAGGGTTAGGGTTAGGGTTAGGGTTAGGGTTAGGGTTAGGATGAATGAACACTACAAGAACAAAACAAGATTAGGGTTAGGGTTGGGGTTAGGGTTAGGGTTAGGGTTAGGGTTAGGGTGAATGAACACTGCAAGAACAATCCAAGAATAGGGATAGGGTTAGGGTTAGGTTTAGGGTTAGGGTTAGGGTTAGGGTTAGGGTTAGGGTTAGGGTTAGGGTTAGGGTTGGGTTAGGGTTAGGGTTAGGGTTAGGGTTAGGGTGAATGAACACCGCAAGAACAATCCAAGATTAGGGTTAGGGTTAGGGTTAGGGTTAGGATGAATGAACACTACAAGAACAATCCAAGATTAGGGTTAGGGTTAGGGTTAGGGTT
>NW_028113128.1:147500-150000 GCF_964234715.1 Podarcis melisellensis | reverse complement strand
TCCAAGAATAGGGATAGGGTTAGGGTTAGGGTTAGGGTTAGGGTGAATGAACACCGCAAGAACAATCCAAGAATAGGGTTAGGGTTAGGGTTAGGGTTAGGGTTAGGGTTAGGGTTAGGGTTAGGGTTAGGGTTAGGGTTAGGGTTAGGGTTAGGGTTAGAGAGAATAAACACCGGAAGAACAATCCAAGAATAGGGTTAGGGTTAGGGTTAGGGTTAGGGTTAGGGTTAGGGTTAGGGTTAGGGTTAGGATGAGTGAACACCACAAGAACAATCCAGGATTAGGGTAAGGGTTAGGGTTAGGGTTAGGGTTGGGGTTAGGGTTAGGGTTAGGGTTAGGGTTAGGGTTAGGGTTAGGGTTAGGGTTAGGGTTAGGATGAATGAAAAACCGCAAGAACAATCCAAGATAAGGGTTAGTGTTAGTGTTAGTGTTAGTGTTAGGTTTAGGGTTAGGGTTAGGGTTAGGGTTAGGGTTAGGGTTAGGGTTAGGGTTAGGTTTAGGATGAATGAACACCGCAAGAACAATCCAAGATTAGGGTTAGGGTTAGGGTTAGGGTTAGGGTTAGGGTTAGGGTTAGGGTTAGGGTTAGGGTTAGGGTTAGGATTAGGGTTAGGGTTAGGGTTAGGGTGAATGAACACCGCAAGAACAATCCAAGAATAGGGTTAGGGTTAGGGTTAGGGTTAGGGTTAGGGTTAGGGTTAGGGTTAGGGTTAGGGTTAGGGTTAGGGTTAGAGAGAATAAACACCGGAAGAACAATCCAAGAATAGGGTTAGGGTTAGGGTTAGGGTTAGGGTTAGGGTTAGGGTTAGGGTTAGGGTTAGGATGAGTGAACACCACAAGAACAATCCAGGATTAGGGTAAGGGTTAGGGTTAGGGTTAGGGTTGGGGTTAGGGTTAGGGTTAGGGTTAGGGTTAGGGTTAGGGTTAGGGTTAGGGTTAGGATGAATGAAAAACCGCAAGAACAATCCAAGATAAGGGTTAGTGTTAGTGTTAGTGTTAGGTTTAGGGTTAGGGTTAGGGTTAGGGTTAGGGTTAGGGTTAGGGTTAGGTTTAGGATGAATGAACACCGCAAGAACAATCCAAGATTAGGGTTAGGGTTAGGGTTAGGGTTAGGGTTAGGGTTAGGGTTAGGGTTAGGGTTAGGGTTAGGGTTAGGGTTAGGATTAGGGTTAGGGTTAGGGTTAGGGTGAATGAACACCGCAAGAACAATCCAAGAATAGGGATAGGGTTAGGGTTAGGGTTAGGGTTAGGGTGAATGAACACCGCAAGAACAATCCAAGAATAGGGTTACGGTTAGGGTTAGGGTTAGGGTTAGGGTTAGGGTTAGGGTTAGGGTTAGGGTTAGGGTTAGGGTTAGGGTTAGGGTTAGGGTTAGGGTTAGAGTGAATAAACACCGGAAGAACAATCCAAGAATAGGGTTAGGGTTAGGGTTAGGGTTAGGGTTAGGGTTAGGGTTAGGGTTAGGGTTAGGGTTAGGGTTAGGGTTAGAGTTAGGGTTAGGGTTAGGTTTAGGATGAATGAACACCGCAAGAACAATCCAAGATTAGGGTTAGGGTTAGGGTTAGGGTTAGGGTTAGGGTTAGGGTTAGGGTTAGGATGAATGAACACTACAAGAACAATCCAAGATTAGGGTTAGGGTTAGGGTTAGGGTTAGGGTTAGGGTTAGGGTTAGGGTTAGGGTTAGGGTTAGAGTTACGGTTAGGGTTAGGGTGAATGAACACCGCAAGAACAATCCAAGAATAGGGTTAGGGTTAGGGTTAGGGTTAGGGTTAGGGTTAGGGTTAGGGTTAGGGTTAGGATGAATGAACACCACAAGAACAATCCAAGATTAGGGTTAGGGTTAGGGTTAGGGTTGGGGTTAGGGTTGGGCTTAGGGTTAGGGTTAGGGTTAGGGTTAGGGTTAGGGTTAGGTTTAGGATGAATGAACACCGCAAGAACAATCCAAGATTAGGGTTAGGGTTAGGGTTAGGGTTAGGGTTAGGGTTAGGGTAAGGATGAATGAACACTACAAGAACAATCCAAGATTAGGGTTAGGGTTAGGATTAGGGTTAGGGTTAGAGTTAGGGTTAGGGTTAGGGTAAGGGTAAGGGTTAGGGTTAGGGTTAGGGTGAATGAACACCGCAAGAACAATCCAAGAATAGGGATAGGGTTAGGGTTAGGGTTAGGGTTAGGGTTAGGGTGAATGAACACCGCAAGAACAATCCAAGAATAGGGATAGGGTTAGGGTTAGGGTTAGGGTTAGGGTTAGGGTTAGGGTTAGGGTTAGAGTGAATAAACACCGGAAGAACAATCCAAGAATAGGGTTAGGGTTAGGGTTAGGGTTAGGGTTAGGGTTAGGGTTAGGGTTAGGATGAGTGAACACCACAAGAACAATCCAGGATTAGGGTAAGGGTTAGGGTTAGGGTTAGGGTTGGGGTTAGGGTTAGGGTTAGGGTTAGGGTTAGGGTTAGGGTTAGGGTTAGGATGAATGAAAAACCGCAAGAACAATCCAAGATAAGGG
>NW_028113128.1:125000-127500 GCF_964234715.1 Podarcis melisellensis | reverse complement strand
GGGTTAGGGTTAGGGTTAGGGTTAGGATGAATGAACACCACAAGAACAATCCAAGATTAGGGTTAGGGTTAGGGTTCGGGTTAGGGTTCGGGTTAGGGTTAGGGTTAGTGTTAGGGTTAGGGTTAGGGTTAGGGTGAATGAACACCGCAAGAACAATCCAAGAATAGGGTTAGGGTTAGGGTTAGGGTTAGGGTTAGGGTTAGGGTTAGGGTTAGAGTTAGGGTTAGGGTTAGGGTTAGGGTTAGGGTGAATGAACACCGCAAGAAAAATCCAATAATAGGGTTAGGGTTAGGGTTAGGGTTAGGGTTAGGGTTAGGGTTAGGGTTAGGGTTAGGGTTAGGGTTAGGGTTAGGGTTAGGGTTAGGGTTAGGATGAGTGAACACCACAAGAACAATCCAGGATTAGGGTAAGGGTTAGGGTTAGGGTTAGGGTTAGGGTTGGGGTTAGGGTTAGGGTTAGGGTTAGGGTTAGGGTTAGGGTTAGGGTTAGGGTTAGGGTTAGGGTTAGGATGAATGAAAAACCGCAAGAACAATCCAAGATAAGGGTTAGTGTTAGTGTTAGGGTTAGGGTTAGGGTTAGGGTTAGGGTTAGGGTTAGGGTTAGGGTTAGGGTTAGGATGAATGAACACCGCAAGAACAATCCAAGATTAGGGTTAGGGTTAGGGTTAGGGTTAGGGTTAGGGTTAGCGTTAGGGTTAGGGTTAGGGTTAGGGTTAGGGTTAGGGTTAGGGTTAGGATGAATGAACACTACAAGAACAATCCAAGATTAGGGTTAGGGTTAGGGTTAGGGTTAGGGTTAGGGTTAGGGTTAGGGTTAGGGTTAGGGTTAGGGTTAGGGTTAGGATTAGGGTTAGGGTGAATGAACACCGCAAGAACAATCCAAGAATAGGGATAGGGTTAGGGTTAGGGTTAGGGTTAGGGTTAGGGTGAATGAACACCGCAAGAACAATCCAAGAATAGGGTTAGGGTTAGGGTTAGGGTTAGGTATAGGGTTAGGGTTAGGGTTAGGGTTAGGGTTAGAGTGAATGAACACCGGAAGAACAATCCAAGAATAGGGTTAGGGTTAGGGTTAGGGTTAGGGTTAGGGTTAGGGTTAGGGTTAGGGTTAGGGTTAGGTTTAGGATGAATGAACACCGCAAGAACAATCCAGGATTAGGGTAAGGGTTAGGGTTAGGGTTATGGTTAGGGTTGGGGTTAGGGTTAGGATGAATGAACACTACAAGAACAATCCAAGATTAGGGTTAGGGTTAGGGTTAGGGTTAGGGTTAGGGTTAGGGTTAGGGTTAGGGTTAGGGTGAATGAACACCGCAAGAAAAATCCAATAATAGGGTTAGGGTTAGGGTTAGGGTTAGGGTTAGGGATAGGGTTAGGGTTAGGGTTAGGGTTAGGGTTAGGATGAGTGAACACAACAAGAACAATCCAGGATTAGGGTAAGGGTTAGGGTTAGGGTTAGGGTTAGGGTTGGGGTTAGGGTTAGGATGAATGAACACTACAAGAACAATCCAAGATTAGGGTTAGGGTTAGGGTTAGGGTTAGGGTTAGGGTTAGGGTTAGGGTTAGGGTTAGGGTTAGGGTTAGGATGAATGAAAAACCGCAAGAACAATCCAAGATAAGGGTTAGTGTTAGTGTTAGTGTTAGTGTTAGTGTTAGTGTTAGTGTTAGGGTTAGGGTTAGGGTTAGGGTTAGGGTTAGGGTTAGGATGAATGAACACCGCAAGAACAATCCAAGATTAGGGTTAGGGTTAGGGTTAGGGTTAGGGTTAGGGTTAGGGTTAGGGTTAGGGTTAGGGTGAATGAACACCGCAAGAGCAATCCAAGATTAGGGTTAGGGTAAGGGTTAGGGTTAGGGTTAGGGTTAGGGTTAGGGTTAGTTTTAGGGTTAGGGTTAGGGTTAGGGTTAGGGTTAGGGTTAGGGTTAGGGTTAGGATGAATGAACACCGCAAGAACAATCCAAGATAAGGGTTAGGGTTAGGGTTAGGGTTAGGGTTAGGGTTAGGGTTAGGGTTAGGGTTAGGGTTAGGATGAATGAACACCGCAAGAACAATCCAAGATTAGGGTTAGGGTTAGGGTTAGGGTTAGGGTTAGGGTTAGGGGTAGGGTTAGGGTTAGGGTTAGGGTTAGGTTTAGGATGAATGAACACCGCAAGAACAATCCAAGATTAGGGTTAGGGTTAGGGTTAGGGTTAGGGTTAGGGTTAGGGTTAGGGTTAGGGTTAGGGTTAGGGTGAATGAACACCGCAAGAACAATCCAAGATTAGGGTTAGGTTTAGGTTTAGGGTTAGGGTTAGGGTTAGGGTTAGGGTTAGGGTTAGGGTTAGGGTTAGGGTTAGGGTTAGGGTTAGGATGAATGAACACCACAAGAACAATCCAAGATTAGGGTTAGGGTTAGGGTTAGGGTTCGGGTTCGGGTTCGGGTTCGGGTTCGGGTTCGGGTTAGGGTTAGTGTTAGGGTTAGGGTTAGGGTTAGGGTGAATGAACACCGCAAGAACAATCCAAGAATAGG
>NW_028113128.1:105000-110000 GCF_964234715.1 Podarcis melisellensis | reverse complement strand
ACATGACGGGACACAGAGGACTGTTTTCTACGTTTAAGAAGCAAAGCTTCGCTGTACAACAAGCCAACGGTCAAGAGCTGGAAGCGACCGGAATTGGGACTGTGTATCTTAAAAGTCTGAACTTGACTATAAACAATGTTTATTTGGTTCCAGAATTGAAGTACAATCTGCTCAGCGCTTCGCAGATTGCCAAGAAGGGACTAAAACTGTCCTATGATGATCAGAACTGCGAGATCTACAAAGATGGAGAGTTGTATCTTTCTGCCAAAGAGAAAGATGGACTGTATTTGTTGACTTTTGATCAAAGTGATTACATGAAATGTAATTCTTGTGATTCTAACATGATTTCTTTTGCAGGTGTAGCTGAGAAGAACGCCAAGCAGGTCACCTCAAGGGGCAAAAGAGCATTTCAGCGGGTGTATGCTGATGTGATTGGTCCTCTAGCGCCTTCTAGAGGCAATGCAAAGTATTACCTAATATGTGTTGATTCTTTTACAGGTTTTGTCTGGATTTATCTTTTGGAGAGACCGAAAGAAGCCTTAGAAAGGTTTAAAGAGTTTTGTGACAAGGTTAAAAATATGCATGATGCTGACATAGATTGTCTTTGCACAGATGAGAAGCCAATTTTTCTTTTACAGGAGTTCCAGAGGTTCCTGAAGAAGAAAGGGATAAGACACAAACTTGCAGCTTCCGAAGAAGCTTGGAATAGATGTGTTTGTGTGAGGGTGAACAAAGAATTGCAAAAGGGAATGCATGCGCAATTGCTTAGTTCACATCTGCCACATGAGTACTGGGCTGAATCGCTAATGTCATATTGTTATACCTGGTTGAGAAAGTTTTCAAAAGAGTTGGGAAGTTCTCCTTTTGAGAAACTGTTCCACAGAAAACCTTCTGTTGCCCATTTCAAGGTTTTTGGGTCTCATGTGAGAACAGAAGCTCCAGGTGGAGTAAAGAATGCCAGAGGCATTTTTGTGGGTTATGAAAAGGGTCTCTACAGAGTAATTTTGTCTGAATCTGGAAAGGTGATTCTCACAAAATTTCTAGAGAGTGCTCCTGAACAGGAGAGAGTGATTGTTCACACATTTCCCACAGGTGATGATGATGATGATGTTGATTTTATTGAGTTCAGTAGTACTGATGATGACAGCGATAGCTCAGACAGCTCAGTTGTCACAGTCATTGAGAGGAAATCTCACATAATGACTAGACCCTCAGAAGAGGAGGATGAACCACTGATTAAGCTTAGTACTGGTTCTCCAGAGAGTTCAAAGGCTGAACCAGAAAGCAAAGAAGAGCAGCACCTCTTACGTAGGTCTGAGAGAGCAACGAAGGGTGTACCACCCAAGAGGTATTCACAAGAGTTTGCTTACTTAGCTGTTGCTGTTGTAAACGACCACGGTCAGATTGAAGCTGTGTCTGAGTCAGAGACAAAGGCACAACAGAGAGTTGTTAACCAAGGTAATGCAGAAGCACTCATTCCTTGGAAGTCACACAACCAGAGAGGTACATTGGTAAAACCAGTGGCGGGTAGTTCCAAGGGTGGAACTGAAACAACAGGGGAATGTTATAAGTATAACAACTGTTTGTTTTCTTCTCTGGATGACGCTTTGCTCGCAGCACGCATTGATACTTTAGGGGGAGGATGTTATTCTAAAGCACCAAAGCTGCAGCAAGCAAAGGCAGCACAGTCTGCTGCTTGTGGCTGGAAAGCCAAACAGGATGTTTGTGACTGTTGCCATGGGAACAAAGGGGCAGTCCATTCTATACTGAGCACCGGATGTTAGCTCAGTGGGTTTGTCATATGACCTGTACAGGATGTACATGGGTGGAGTTGAGTTCTCTCTCTGTATGTTGAAGAGAGCAGACATGTTTTCTGGATGACTGCTAAAAGACACAAATAAAAGGACATGTAGATACGTTACTGTCTGTGTCTGATTCCCCTCCCTGGGGATATGCAGGGAGGAGGAGAGAAGGAGAAGCAGTTGGTGTGTTTTCCTCACAGCCTGAGGAAAATCGCCGGAACGGACCTCGTGTTGTTTATCCTGCCGGGATACGCCGGAGGGAGGTCTAAGGAATTCAGCCGGTGCCTGATCAGATAGGCACATACCGATGACCGGGTAGCAGAATTCCAACAAGGGTTAGGGTTAGGGATAGGATGAATGAACACCACAAGAACAATCCAAGATTAGGGTTAGGGTTAGGGTTAGGGTTAGGGTTAGGGTTAGGGTTAGGGTTAGGGTTAGGGTTAGGGTGAATGAACACCGCAAGAACAATCCAAGAATAGGGTTAGGGTTAGGGTTAGGGTTAGGGTTAGGGTTAGGGTTAGGGTTAGGGTTAGGGTTAGGGGTAGGGTTAGGGTTAGGGTTAGGGTTAGGGTTAGGGTTAGGGTTAGGGTTAGGGTTAGGATGAATGAACACTGCAAGAACAATCCAAGATAAGGGTTAGGGTTAGGGTTAGGGTTAGGGTTAGGGTTAGGGTTAGGGTTAGGGTTAGGGTTAGGATGAATGAACACCGCAAGAACAATCCAAGAATAGGGTTGGGGTTAGGGTTAGGGTTAGGGTTAGGGTTAGGGTTAGGGTTAGGGTTAGGGTTAGGATGAATGAACACTAGGGGAACAATTCAAGATTAGGGTTAGGGTTAGGGTTAGGGTTAGGGTTAGGGTTAGGGTTAGGGTTAGGGTGAATGAACACCGCAAGAACAATCCAAGATTAGGGTTAGGGTTAGGGTTAGGGTTAGGGTTAGGGTTAGGGTTAGGGTTAGGATGAATGAACACCACAAGAACAATCCAAGATTAGGGTTAGGGTTAGGGTTAGGGTTAGGGTTAGGGTTAGGGTTAGGGTTAGGGTTAGGGTGAATGAACACCGCAAGAACAATCCAAGAATAGGGTTAGGGTTAGGGTTGGGGTTAGGGTTAGGGTTAGGGTTAGGGTTAGGGTTAGGATTAGGGTTAGGGTTAGAGTTAGGGTTAGGGTTAGGGTTAGGGTTAGGGTTAGGGTTAGGGTTAGGGTTAGGGTTAGGGTGAATGAACACCGATAGAACAATCCAAGAATAGGGTTAGGGTTAGGGTTAGGGTTCGGGTTAGGGTTAGGGTTAGGGTTAGGGTTAGGGTTAGGGTTAGGATGAGTGAACACCACAAGAACAATCCAAGATTAGGGTAAGGGTTAGGGTTAGGGTTAGAGTTAGGGTTAGGGTTGGGGTTAGGGTTAGGGTTAGGGTTAGGGTTAGGGTTAGGGTTAGGGTTAGGGTTAGGGTTAGGGTTAGGATGAATGAACACTACAAGAACAATCCAAGATTAGGGTTAGGGTTAGGGTTAGGGTTAGGGTTAGGGTTAGGGTTAGGGTTAGGGTTAGGGTTAGGGTTAGGGTTAGGGTGAATGAACACCGCAAGAACAATCCAAGAATAGGGTTAGGGTTAGGGTTAGGGTTAGGGTTAGGGTGAGGGTTAGAGTTAGGGTTAGGGTTAGGGTTAGGGTTAGGGTTAGGGTTAGGGTTAGGGTGAATGAACACCGCAGGAACAATCCAAGAATAGGGTTAGGGTTAGGGTTAGGGTTAGGGTTAGGGTTAGGGTTAGGGTTAGGGTTAGGGTTAGGGTTAGGGTTAGGGTTAGGGTTAGGATGAATGAAGACCACAAGAACAATCCAAGATTAGGGTTAGGGTTAGGGTTAGGGTTAGGGTTAGGGTTAGGGTTAGGGTTAGGGTTAGGGTTAGGGTGAATGAACAACGCAAGAACAATCCAAGATTAGGGTTAGGGTTAGGGTTAGGGTTAGAGTTAGGGTTAGGGTGAATGAACACCGCAAGAACAATCCAAGATTAGGGTTAGGGTTAGGGTTAGGGTTAGGGTTAGGGTTAGGGTTAAGGTTAGGGTTAGGGTTAGGGTTAGGGTTAGGGTTAGGGTTAGGGTTAGCGTTAGCGTTAGCGTTAGCGTTAGGGTGAATGAACACCGCAAGAGCAATCCAAGATTAGGGTTAGGGTAAGGGTTAGGGTTAGGGTTAAGGTTAGTTTTAGGGTTAGGGTTAGGGTTAGGGTTAGGGTTAGGGTTAGGGTTAGGGTTAGGGTTAGGGTTAGGGTTAGGGTGAATGAACACCGCAAGAACAATCCAAGAATAGGGTTAGGGTTAGGGTTAGGGTTAGGGTTAGGGTTAGGGTTAGGGTTAGGGTTAGGATGAATGAAGACCGCAAGAACAATCCAAGAATAGGGTTGGGGTTAGGGTTAGGGTTAGGGTTAGGGTTAGGGTTAGGGTTAGGGTTAGGGTTAGGATGAATGAACACTAGGGGAACAATTCAAGATTAGGGTTAGGGTTAGGGTTAGGGTTAGGGTTAGGGTTAGGGTTAGGGTTAGGGTTAGGGTTAGGGTTAGGATGAATGAACACCACAAGAACAATCCAAGATTAGGGTTAGGGTTAGGGTTAGGGTTAGGGTTAGGGTTAGGGTTAGGATGAATGAACACCACAAGAACAATCCAAGATTAGGGTTAGGGTTAGGGTTAGGGTTAGGGTTAGGGTTAGGGTTAGGGTTAGGGTTGGTTAGGGTTAGGGTTAGGGTTAGGGTGAATGAACACCGCAAGAACAATCCAAGAATAGGGTTAGGGTTAGGGTTGGGGTTAGGGTTAGGGTTAGGGTTAGGGTTAGGGTTAGGATTAGGGTTAGGGTTAGAGTTAGGGTTAGGGTTAGGGTTAGGGTTAGGGTTAGGGTTAGGGTTAGGGTTAGGGTTAGGGTTAGGGTGAATGAACACCGGAAGAACAATCCAAGAATAGGGTTAGGGTTAGGGTTAGGGTTAGGGTTAGGGTTAGGGTTAGGGTTAGGATGAGTGAACACCACAAGAACAATCCAAGATTAGGGTAAGGGTTAGGGTTAGGGTTAGAGTTAGGGTTAGGGTTGGGGTTAGGGTTAGGGTTAGGGTTAGGGTTAGGGTTAGGGTTAGGGTTAGGGTTAGGATGAATGAACACTACAAGAACAATCCAAGATTAGGGTTAGGGTTAGGGTTAGGGTTAGGGTTAGGGTTAG
>NW_028113128.1:97500-100000 GCF_964234715.1 Podarcis melisellensis | reverse complement strand
GATGAATGAACACAAGGGGAACAATTCAAGATTAGGGTTAGGGTTAGGGTTAGGGTTAGGGTTAGGGTTAGGGTTAGGGTTAGGGTGAATGAACACCGCAAGAACAATCCAAGATTAGGGTTAGGGTTAGGGTTAGGGTTAGGGTTAGGGTTAGGGTTAGGGTTAGGGTTAGGATGAATGAACACCACAAGAACAATCCAAGATTAGGGTTAGGGTTAGGGTTAGGGTTAGGGTTAGGGTTAGGGTTAGGGTTAGGGTTAGGGTTAGGGTTAGGGTTAGGCTTAGGCTTAGGCTTAGGGTTAGGGTTAGGGTTAGGGTGAATGAACACCGCAAGAACAATCCAAGAATAGGGTTAGGGTTAGGGTTGGGGTTAGGGTTAGGGTTAGGGTTAGGGTTAGGATTAGGGTTAGGGTTAGAGTTAGGGTTAGGGTTAGGGTTAGGGTTAGGGTTAGGGTTAGGGTTAGGGTTAGGGTGAATGAACACCGCAAGAACAATCCAAGAATAGGGTTAGGGTTAGGGTTAGGGTTAGGGTTAGGGTTAGGGTTAGGGTTAGGGTTAGGGTTAGGGTTAGGGTTAGGATGAGTGAACACCACAAGAACAATCCAAGATTAGGGTAAGGGTTAGGGTTAGGGTTAGAGTTAGGGTTAGGGTTGGGGTTAGGGTTAGGGTTAGGGTTAGGGTTAGGGTTAGGGTTAGGGTTAGGATGAATGAACACTACAAGAACAATCCAAGATTAGGGTTAGGGTTAGGGTTAGGGTTAGGGTTAGGGTTAGGGTTAGGGTTAGGGTGAATGAACACCGCAAGAACAATCCAAGATTAGGGTTATGGTTAGGGTTAGGGTTAGGGTTAGGGTTAGGGTTAGGGTTAGGGTTAGGGTTAGGGTTAGGGTTAGGATTAGGATTAGGGTTAGGATGAATGAACACCACAAGAACAATCCAAGATTAGGGTTAGGGTTAGGGTTAGGGTTAGGGTTAGGGTTAGGGTTAGGGTTAGGGTTAGGGTTAGGGTTAGGGTTAGGGTGAATGAACACCGCAAGAACAATCCAAGAATAGGGTTAGGGTTAGGGTTAGGGTTAGGGTTAGGGTTAGGGTTAGAGTTAGGGATAGGGTTAGGGTGAATGAACACCGCAAGAACAATCCAAGAATAGGGTTAGGGTTAGGGTTAGGGTTAGGGTAGGGTTAGGGTTAGGGTTAGGGTTAGGGTTAGGGTTAGGGTTAGGGTTAGGGTTAGGGTTAGGGTGAGTGAACACCACAAGAACAATCCAAGATTAGGGTGAGGGTTAGGGTTAGGGTTAGGGTTAGGGTTAGGGTTAGGGTTAGGGTTAGGGTTAGGGTTAGGTTTAGGATGAATGAACACCGCAAGAACAATCCAAGATTAGGGTTAGGGTTAGGGTTAGGGTTAGGGTTAGGGTTAGGGTTAGGGTTAGGGTTAGGGTTAGGGTTAGGGTTAGGATGAATGAACACTACAAGAACAATCCAAGATTAGGGTTAGGGTTAGGGTTAGGGTTAGGGTTAGGGTTAGGATTAGGGTTAGGGTTAGGGTTAGGGTTAGGGTGAATGAACACCGCAAGAACAATCCAAGAATAGGGATAGGGTTAGGGTTAGGGTTAGGGTTAGGGTGAATGAACACCGCAAGAACAATCCAAGAATAGGGTTAGGGTTAGGGTTAGGGTTAGGGTTAGGTATAGGGTTAGGGTTAGGGTTAGGGTTAGGGTTAGGGTTAGGGTTAGGGTTAGGGTTAGGGTTAGGGTTAGGGTTAGGGTTAGAGTGAATGAACACCGGAAGAACAATCCAAGAATAGGGTTAGGGTTAGGGTTAGGGTTAGGGTTAGGGTTAGGGTTAGGGTTAGGGTTAGGGTTAGGATGAATGAAAACCACAAGAATAATCCAAGATTAGGGTTAGGGTTAGGGTTAGGGTTAGGGTTAGGGTTAGGGTTAGGGTTAGGGTTAGGGTTAGGGTTAGGGTTAGGGTCAGGTTTAGGATGAATGAACACCGCAAGAACAATCCAAGATTAGGGTTAGGGTTAGGGTTAGGGTTAGGGTTAGGGTTAGGGTTAGGGTTAGGGTTAGGGTTAGGGTTAGGGTTAGGGTTAGGTTTAGGATGAATGAACACCGCAAGAACAATCCAAGATTAGGGTTAGGGTTAGGGTTAGGGTTAAGGTTAGGATGAATGAACACTACAAGAACAATCCAAGATTAGGGTTAGGGTTAGGGTTAGGGTTAGGGTTAGGGTTAGGGTTAGGGTTAGGGTTAGGGTGAATGAACACCGCAAGAACAATCCAAGATTAGGGTTAGGGTTAGGGTTAGGGTTAGGGTTAGGGTTAGGGTTAGGGTTAGGGTTAGGGTTAGGGTTAGGGTTAGGGATAGGATGAATGAACACCACAAGAACAATCCAAGATTAGGGTTAGGGTTAGGGTTAGGGTTAGGGTTAGGGTTAGGGTTAGGGTGAATGAACACCGCAAGAACAATCCAAGAATAGTAGGGTTAGGGTTAGGGTTAGGG
>NW_028113128.1:85000-87500 GCF_964234715.1 Podarcis melisellensis | reverse complement strand
TAGGGTTAGGGTTAGGGTTAGGGTTAGGGTTAGGGTTAGGGTTAGGGTTAGGGTTAGGGTTAGGGTTAGGGTTAGGGTGAGTGAACACCACAAGAACAATCCAAGATTAGGGTGAGGGTTAGGGTTAGGGTTAGGGTTAGGGTTAGGGTTAGGGTTAGGGTTAGGGTTAGGTTTAGGATGAATGAACACCGCAAGAACAATCCAAGATTAGGGTTAGGGTTAGGGTTAGGGTTAGGGTTAGGGTTAGGGTTAGGGTTAGGGTTAGGGTTAGGGTTAGGGTTAGGATGAATGAACACTACAAGAACAATCCAAGATTAGGGTTAGGGTTAGGGTTAGGGTTAGGGTTAGGGTTAGGATTAGGGTTAGGGTTAGGGTTAGGGTTAGGGTGAATGAACACCGCAAGAACAATCCAAGAATAGGGATAGGGTTAGGGTTAGGGTTAGGGTTAGGGTGAATGAACACCGCAAGAACAATCCAAGAATAGGGTTAGGGTTAGGGTTAGGGTTAGGGTTAGGTATAGGGTTAGGGTTAGGGTTAGGGTTAGGGTTAGGGTTAGGGTTAGGGTTAGGGTTAGGGTTAGGGTTAGGGTTAGGGTTAGAGTGAATGAACACCGGAAGAACAATCCAAGAATAGGGTTAGGGTTAGGGTTAGGGTTAGGGTTAGGGTTAGGGTTAGGGTTAGGGTTAGGGTTAGGGTTAGGATGAATGAAAACCACAAGAATAATCCAAGATTAGGGTTAGGGTTAGGGTTAGGGTTAGGGTTAGGGTTAGGGTTAGGGTTAGGGTTAGGGTTAGGGTTAGGGTCAGGTTTAGGATGAATGAACACCGCAAGAACAATCCAAGATTAGGGTTAGGGTTAGGGTTAGGGTTAGGGTTAGGGTTAGGGTTAGGGTTAGGGTTAGGGTTAGGGTTAGGGTTAGGGTTAGGTTTAGGATGAATGAACACCGCAAGAACAATCCAAGATTAGGGTTAGGGTTAGGGTTAGGGTTAAGGTTAGGATGAATGAACACTACAAGAACAATCCAAGATTAGGGTTAGGGTTAGGGTTAGGGTTAGGGTTAGGGTTAGGGTTAGGGTTAGGGTTAGGGTGAATGAACACCGCAAGAACAATCCAAGATTAGGGTTAGGGTTAGGGTTAGGGTTAGGGTTAGGGTTAGGGTTAGGGTTAGGGTTAGGGATAGGATGAATGAACACCACAAGAACAATCCAAGATTAGGGTTAGGGTTAGGGTTAGGGTTAGGGTTAGGGTTAGGGTTAGGGTGAATGAACACCGCAAGAACAATCCAAGAATAGGGTTAGGGTTAGGGTTAGGGTTAGGGTTAGGGTTAGGGTTAGGGGTAGGGTTAGGGGTAGGGTTAGGGTTAGGGTTAGGATGAATGAACACTGCAAGAACAATCCAAGATAAGGGTTAGGGTTAGGGTTAGGGTTAGGGTTAGGGTTAGGGTTAGGGTTAGGGTTAGGATGAATGAACACCGCAAGAACAATCCAAGAATAGGGTTGGGGTTAGGGTTCGGGTTCGGGTTCGGGTTAGGGTTAGGGTTAGGGTTAGGGTTAGGATGAATGAACACTAGGGGAACAATTCAAGATTAGGGTTAGGGTTAGGGTTAGGGTTAGGGTTAGGGTTAGGGTGAATGAACACCGCAAGAACAATCCAAGATTAGGGTTAGGGTTAGGGTTAGGGTTAGGGTTAGGGTTAGGGTTAGGGTTAGGGTTAGGGTTAGGGTTAGGGTTAGGGTTAGGATGAATGAACACCACAAGAACAATCCAAGATTAGGGTTAGGGTTAGGGTTAGGGTTAGGGTTAGGGTTAGGGTTAGGGTTAGGGTTAGGGTTAGGGTTAGGGTTAGGGTTAGGCTTAGGGTTAGGGTTAGGGTTAGGGTTAGGGTTAGGGTGAATGAACACCGCAAGAACAATCCAAGAATAGGGTTAGGGTTAGGGTTGGGGTTAGGGTTAGGGTTAGGGTTAGGGTTAGGGTTAGGGTTAGGATTAGGGTTGGGGTTAGAGTTAGGGTTAGGGTTAGGGTTAGGGTTAGGGTTAGGGTGAATGAACACCGCAAGAACAATCCAAGAATAGGGTTAGGGTTAGGGTTAGGGTTAGGGTTAGGGTTAGGGTTAGGGTTAGGGTTAGGGTTAGGGTTAGGGTTAGGGTTAGGGTTAGGATGAGTGAACACCACAAGAACAATCCAAGATTAGGGTAAGGGTTAGGGTTAGGGTTAGAGTTAGTGTTAGGGTTGGGGTTAGGGTTAGGGTTAGGGTTAGGGTTAGGGTTAGGGTTAGGGTTAGGATGAATGAACACTACAAGAACAATCCAAGATTAGGGTTAGGGTTAGGGTTAGGGTTAGGGTTAGGGTTAGGGTTAGGGTTAGGGTTAGGGTTAGGGTGAATGAACACCGCAAGAACAATCCAAGATTAGGGTTATGGTTAGGGTTAGGGTTAGGGTTAGGGTTAGGGTTAGGGTTAGGGTTAGGGTCTGGGTTAGGGTTAGGGTTAGGGTTAGGGTTAG
>NW_028113128.1:77500-80000 GCF_964234715.1 Podarcis melisellensis | reverse complement strand
AGGGTTAGGGTTATGGTTAGGGTTAGGGTTAGGGTTAGGGTAAGGGTTAGGGTTAGGGTTAGGGTTAGGGTTAGGGTTAGGGTTAGGGTTAGGGTTAGAGTTAGGGTTAGGGTTAGGGTTAGGGTTAGGGTTAGGGTTAGGGTTAGGGTTAGGGTTAGGGTTAGGGATAGGATGAATGAACACCACAAGAACAATCCAAGATTAGGGTTAGGGTTAGGGTTAGGGTTAGGGTTAGGGTTAGGGTTAGGGTTAGGGTTAGGGTTAGGGTTAGGGTTAGGGTGAATGAACACCGCAAGAACAATCCAAGAATAGGGTTAGGGTTAGGGTTAGGGGTAGGGTTAGGGTTAGGGTTAGGGTTAGGAAGAATGAACACTGCAAGAACAATCCAAGATAAGGGTTAGGGTTAGGGTTAGGGTTAGGGTTAGGGTTAGGGTTAGGGTTAGGGTTAGGGTTAGGGTTAGGGTGAATGAACACCGCAAGAACAATCCAAGATTAGGGTTAGGGTTAGGGTTAGGGTTAGGGTTAGGGTTAGGGTTAGGGTTAGGGTTAGGGTTAGGGTTAGGATGAATGAACACCACAAGAACAATCCAAGATTAGGGTTAGATTTAGGGTTAGGGTTAGGGTTAGGGTTAGGGTTGGGGTTGGGGTTGGGGTTAGGGTTAGGGTTAGGGTTAGGGTTAGGGTTAGGGTTAGGGTTAGGGTTAGGGTTAGGGTTAGGGTTAGGGTTAGGGTTAGGGTTAGGGTTAGGGTTAGGATGAATGAACACCGCAAGAACAATCCAAGATTAGGGTTAGGGTTAGGGTTAGGGTTAGGGTTAGGGTTAGGGTTAGGGTTAGGGTTAGGGTTAGGGTTAGGGTTAGGGTTAGGGTTAGGATGAATGAACACTACAAGAACAATCCAAGATTAGGGTTAGGGTTAGGGTTAGGGTTAGGGTTAGGGTTAGGGTTAGGGTTAGGGTTAGGGTTAGGGTTAGGGTTAGGGTTAGGGTTAGGATGAATGAACACCGCAAGAACAATCCAAGATAAGGGTTAGTGTTAGTGTTAGTGTTAGTGTTAGGGTTAGGGTTAGGGTTAGGGTTGGGGTTGGGGTTAGGGTTAGGGTTAGGGTTAGGGTTAGGGTTAGGGTTAGGGTTAGGGTTAGGGTTAGGTTTAGGATGAATGAACACCGCAAGAACAATCCAAGATTAGGGTTAGGGTTAGGGTTAGGGTTAGGGTTAGGGTTAGGGTTAGGGTTAGGGTTAGGGTTAGGGTTAGGGTTAGGGTTAGGGTTAGGGTTAGGGTTAGGGTTAGGATGAATGAACACTACAAGAACAATCCAAGATTAGGGTTAGGGTTAGGGTTAGGGTTAGGGTTAGGGTTAGGGTTAGGGTTAGGGTTAGGGTTAGGGTTAGGGTTAGGGTTAGGGTTAGGGTGAATGAACACCGCAAGAACAATCCAAGAATAGTGATAGGGTTAGGGTTAGGGTTAGGGTTAGGGTGAATGAACACCGCAAGAACAATCCAAGAATAGGGTTAGGGTTAGGGTTAGGGTTAGGGTTAGGGTTAGGGTTAGGTATAGGGTTAGGGTTAGGGTTAGGGTTAGGGTTAGGGTTAGGGTTAGGGTTAGGGTTAGGGTTAGGGTTAGGGTTAGAGTGAATGAACACCGGAAGAACAATCCAAGAATAGGGTTAGGGTTAGGGTTAGGGTTAGGGTTAGGGTTAGGGTTAGGGTTAGGGTTAGGGTTAGGATGAATGAAAACCACAAGAATAATCCAAGATTAGGGTTAGGGTTAGGGTTAGGGTTAGGGTTAGGGTTAGGGTTAGGGTCAGGTTTAGGATGAATGAACACCGCAAGAACAATCCAAGATTAGGGTTAGGGTTAGGATTAGGGTTAGGGTTAGGGTTAGGGTTAGGGTTAGGGTTAGGGTTAGGGTTAGGGTTAGGGTTAGGTTTAGGATGAATGAACACCGCAAGAACAATCCAAGATTAGGGTTAGGGTTAGGGTTAGGGTTAAGGTTAGGATGAATGAACACTACAAGAACAATCCAAGATTAGGGTTAGGGTTAGGGTTAGGGTTAGGGTTAGGGTTAGGGTTAGGGTGAATGAACACCGCAAGAACAATCCAAGATTAGGGTTAGGGTTAGGGTTAGGGTTAGGGTTAGGGTTAGGGTTAGGGTTAGGGATAGGATGAATGAACACCACAAGAACAATCCAAGATTAGGGTTAGGGTTAGGGTTAGGGTTAGGGTTAGGGTTAGGGTGAATGAACACCGCAAGAACAATCCAAGAATAGGGTTAGGGTTAGGGTTAGGGTTAGGGTTAGGGTTAGGGGTAGGGTTAGGGGTAGGGTTAGGGTTAGGGTTAGGGTTAGGGTTAGGATGAATGAACACTGCAAGAACAATCCAAGATAAGGGTTAGGGTTAGGGTTAGGGTTAGGGTTAGGGTTAGGGTTAGGGTTAGGGTTAGGGTTAGGGTTAGGGTTAGGGTTAGGTTTAGGATGAATGAACACCGCAAGAACAATCCAA
>NW_028113128.1:70000-72500 GCF_964234715.1 Podarcis melisellensis | reverse complement strand
AAGAATAGGGTTAGGGTTAGGTTTAGGGTTAGGGTTAGGGTTAGGGTTAGGGTTAGGGTTAGGGTTAGGGTTAGGATTAGGGTTAGGGTTAGGGTTAGGGTTAGAGTTAGGTTTAGGGTTAGGGTAAGGGTTAGGGTTAGGGTTAGGGTGAATGAACACCGCAAGAACAATCCAAGAATAGGGTTAGGGTTAGGGTTAGGGTTAGGGTTAGGGTTAGGGTTAGGGTTAGGGTTAGGGTTAGGGTTAGGGTTAGAGTTAGGGTTAGGGTTAGGGTAAGGGTTAGGGTTAGGGTTAGGGTGAATGAACACCGCAAGAACAATCCAAGAATAGGGTTAGGGTTAGGGTTAGGGTTAGGGTTAGGGTTAGGGTTAGGGTTAGGGTTAGGCTTAGGGTTAGGGTTAGGGTTAGGGTTAGGGTTAGGGTTAGGAAGAGTGAACACCACAAGAACAATCCAAGATTAGGGTAAGGGTTAGGGTTAGGGTTAGGGTTAGGGTTAGGGTTTGGGGTTGGGGTTAGGGTTAGGGTTAGGGTTAGGGTTAGGGTTAGGGTTAGCATGAATGAACACTACAAGAACAATCCAAGATTAGGGTTAGGGTTAGGGTTAGGGTTAGGGTTAGGGTTAGAGTTAGGGTTAGGGTTAGGGTTAGGGTTAGGGTTAGGGTTAGGGTTAGGGTTAGGGTGAATGAACACCGCAAGAACAATCCAAGATTAGGGTTAGGGTTAGGGTTAGGGTAAGGGTTAGGGTTAGGGTAAGGGTAAGGGTTAGGGTTAGGGTTAGGGTTATGGTTAGGGTTAGGGTTAGGGTTAGGGTAAGGGTTAGGGTTAGGGTTAGGGTTAGGGTTAGGGTTAGGGTTAGAGTTAGGGTTAGGGTTAGGGTTAGGGTTAGGGTTAGGGTTAGGGTTAGGGTTAGGGTTAGGGTTAGGGTTAGGGTTAGGGTTAGGGTTAGGGTTAGGGATAGGATGAATGAACACCACAAGAACAATCCAAGATTAGGGTTAGGGTTAGGGTTAGGGTTAGGGTTAGGGTTAGGGTTAGGGTTAGGGTTAGGGTTAGGGTTAGGGTTAGGGTGAATGAACACCGCAAGAACAATCCAAGAATAGGGTTAGGGTTAGGGTTAGGGGTAGGGTTAGGGTTAGGGTTAGGGTTAGGAAGAATGAACACTGCAAGAACAATCCAAGATAAGGGTTAGGGTTAGGGTTAGGGTTAGGGTTAGGGTTAGGGTTAGGGTTAGGGTTAGGGTTAGGGTGAATGAACACCGCAAGAACAATCCAAGATTAGGGTTAGGGTTAGGGTTAGGGTTAGGGTTAGGGTTAGGGTTAGGGTTAGGGTTAGGGTTAGGGTTAGGATGAATGAACACCACAAGAACAATCCAAGATTAGGGTTAGATTTAGGGTTAGGGTTAGGGTTAGGGTTAGGGTTGGGGTTGGGGTTAGGGTTAGGGTTAGGGTTAGGGTTAGGGTTAGGGTTAGGGTTAGGGTTAGGGTTAGGGTTAGGGTTAGGTTTAGGATGAATGAACACCGCAAGAACAATCCAAGATTAGGGTTAGGGTTAGGGTTAGGGTTAGGGTTAGGGTTAGGGTTAGGGTTAGGGTTAGGGTTAGGGTTAGGGTTAGGGTTAGGGTTAGGATGAATGAACACTACAAGAACAATCCAAGATTAGGGTTAGGGTTAGGGTTAGGGTTAGGGTTAGGGTTAGGGTTAGGGTTAGGGTTAGGGTTAGGGTTAGGGTTAGGATGAATGAACACCGCAAGAACAATCCAAGATAAGGGTTAGTGTTAGTGTTAGTGTTAGTGTTAGGGTTAGGGTTAGGGTTAGGGTTGGGGTTGGGGTTAGGGTTAGGGTTAGGGTTAGGGTTAGGGTTAGGGTTAGGGTTAGGGTTAGGGTTAGGTTTAGGATGAATGAACACCGCAAGAACAATCCAAGATTAGGGTTAGGGTTAGGGTTAGGGTTAGGGTTAGGGTTAGGGTTAGGGTTAGGGTTAGGGTTAGGGTTAGGGTTAGGGTTAGGATGAATGAACACTACAAGAACAATCCAAGATTAGGGTTAGGGTTAGGGTTAGGGTTAGGGTTAGGGTTAGGGTTAGGGTTAGGGTTAGGGTTAGGATTAGGGTTAGGGTTAGGGTTAGGGTGAATGAACACCGCAAGAACAATCCAAGAATAGGGATAGGGTTAGGGTTAGGGTTAGGGTTAGGGTGAATGAACACCGCAAGAACAATCCGAGAATAGGGTTAGGGTTAGGGTTAGGGTTAGGGTTAGGGTTAGGTATAGGGTTAGGGTTAGGGTTAGGGTTAGGGTTAGGGTTAGGGTTAGGGTTAGAGTGAATGAACACCGGAAGAACAATCCAAGAATAGGGTTAGGGTTAGGGTTAGGGTTAGGGTTAGGGTTAGGGTTAGGGTTAGGGTTAGGGTTAGGGTTAGGGTTAGGGTTAGGGTTAGGGTTAGGGTTAGGTTTAGGATGAATGAACACCGCAAGAACAATCCAAGATTAGGGTTAGGGTTAGGA
>NW_028113128.1:57500-65000 GCF_964234715.1 Podarcis melisellensis | reverse complement strand
AGGGTTAGGGTTAGGGTTAGGGTTGGGGTTGGGGTTAGGGTTAGGGTTAGGGTTACGGTTAGGGTTAGGGTTAGGGTTAGGGTTAGGGTTAGGTTTAGGATGAATGAACACCGCAAGAACAATCCAAGATTAGGGTTAGGGTTAGGGTTAGGGTTAGGGTTAGGGTTAGGGTTAGGGTTAGGGTTAGCGTTAGGGTTAGGGTTAGGGTTAGGGTTAGGATGAATGAACACTACAAGAACAATCCAAGATTAGGGTTAGGGTTAGGGTTAGGGTTAGGGTTAGGGTTAGGGTTAGGGTTAGGGTTAGGGTTAGGGTTAGGGTTAGGATTAGGGTTAGGGTTAGGGTGAATGAACACCGCAAGAACAATCCAAGAATAGGGATAGGGTTAGGGTTAGGGTTAGGGTTAGGGTGAATGAACACCGCAAGAACAATCCAAGAATAGGGTTAGGGTTAGGGTTAGGGTTAGGGTTAGGGTTAGGTATAGGGTTAGGGTTAGGGTTAGGGTTAGGGTTAGGGTTAGGGTTAGAGTGAATGAACACCGGAAGAACAATCCAAGAATAGGGTTAGGGTTAGGGTTAGGGTTAGGGTTAGGGTTAGGGTTAGGGTTAGGGTTAGGGTTAGGGTTAGGGTTAGGGTTAGGATGAATGAAAACCACAAGAATAATCCAAGATTAGGGTTAGGGTTAGGGTTAGGGTTAGGGTTAGGGTTAGGGTCAGGTTTAGGATGAATGAACACCGCAAGAACAATCCAAGATTAGGGTTAGGGTTAGGGTTAGGGTTAGGGTTAGGGTTAGGGTTAGGGTTAGGGTTAGGGTTAGGGTTAGGGTTAGGGTTAGGGTTAGGTTTAGGATGAATGAACACCGCAAGAACAATCCAAGATTAGGGTTAGGGTTAGGGTTAGGGTTAAGGTTAGGATGAATGAACACTACAAGAACAATCCAAGATTAGGGTTAGGGTTAGGGTTAGGGTTAGGGTTAGGGTTAGGGTTAGGGTGAATGAACACCGCAAGAACAATCCAAGATTAGGGTTAGGGTTAGGGTTAGGGTTAGGGTTAGGGTTAGGGTTAGGGTTAGGGTTAGGGTTAGGGTTAGGGATAGGATGAATGAACACCACAAGAACAATCCAAGATTAGGGTTAGGGTTAGGGTTAGGGTTAGGGTTAGGGTTAGGGTTAGGGTGAATGAACACCGCAAGAACAATCCAAGAATAGGGTTAGGGTTAGGGTTAGGGTTAGGGTTAGGGTTAGGGTTAGGGGTAGGGTTAGGGTTAGGGTTAGGGTTAGGGTTAGGGTTAGGGTTAGGGTTAGGATGAATGAACACTGCAAGAACAATCCAAGATAAGGGTTAGGGTTAGGGTTAGGGTTAGGGTTAGGGTTAGGGTTAGGGTTAGGGTTAGGGTTAGGGTTAGGGTTAGGGTTAGGGTTAGGGTTAGGTTTAGGATGAATGAACACCGCAAGAACAATCCAAGAATAGGGTTGGGGTTAGGGTTCGGGTTCGGGTTCGGGTTCGGGTTAGGGTTAGGGTTACGGTTAGGGTTAGGATGAATGAACACTAGGGGAACAATTCAAGATTAGGGTTAGGGTTAGGGTTAGGGTTAGGGTTAGGGTTAGGGTGAATGAACACCGCAAGAACAATCCAAGATTAGGGTTAGGGTTAGGGTTAGGGTTAGGGTTAGGGTTAGGGTTAGGGTTAGGGTTAGGGTTAGGGTTAGGGTTAGGGTTAGGGTTAGGGTTAGGATGAATGAACACCACAAGAACAATCCAAGATTAGGGTTAGGGTTAGGGTTAGGGTTAGGGTTAGGGTTAGGGTTAGGGTTAGGGTTAGGGTTAGGGTTAGGGTTAGGGTTAGGGTTAGGGTTAGGGTTAGGGTTAGGGTTAGGGTTAGGGTTAGGGTGAATGAACACCGCAAGAACAATCCAAGAATAGGGTTAGGGTTAGGGTTGGGGTTAGGGTAAGGGTTAGGGTTAGGGTTAGGATTAGGGTTGGGGTTAGAGTTAGGGTTAGGGTTAGGGTTAGGGTTAGGGTTAGGGTTAGGGTTAGGGTGAATGAACACCGCAAGAACAATCCAAGAATAGGGTTAGGGTTAGGGTTAGGGTTAGGGTTAGGGTTAGGGTTAGGGTTAGGGTTAGGGTTAGGGTTAGGGTTAGGGTTAGGATGAGTGAACACCACAAGAACAATCCAAGATTAGGGTAAGGGTTAGGGTTAGAGTTAGGGTTAGGGTTGGGGTTAGGGTTAGGGTTAGGGTTAGGGTTAGGGTTAGGGTTAGGGTTAGGGTTAGGGTTAGGATGAATGAACACTACAAGAACAATCCAAGATTAGGGTTAGGGTTAGGGTTAGGGTTAGGGTTAGGGTTAGGGTTAGGGTGAATGAACACCGCAAGAACAATCCAAGATTAGGGTTAGGGTTAGGGTTAGGGTTAGGGTTAGGGTTAGGGTTAGGGTTAGGTTTAGGATGAATGAACACCGCAAGAACAATCCAAGAATAGGGTTGGGGTTAGGGTTCGGGTTCGGGTTCGGGTTAGGGTTAGGGTTAGGGTTAGGGTTAGGGTTAGGGTTAGGATGAATGAACACTAGGGGAACAATTCAAGATTAGGGTTAGGGTTAGGGTTAGGGTTAGGGTTAGGGTTAGGGTTAGGGTTAGGGTGAATGAACACCGCAAGAACAATCCAAGATTAGGGTTAGGGTTAGGGTTAGGGTTAGGGTTAGGGTTAGGGTTAGGGTTAGGGTTAGGGTTAGGGTTAGGGTTAGGGTTAGGGTTAGGATGAATGAACACCACAAGAACAATCCAAGATTAGGGTTAGGGTTAGGGTTAGGGTTAGGGTTAGGGTTAGGGTTAGGGTTAGGGTTAGGCTTAGGGTTAGGGTTAGGGTTAGGGTTAGGGTGAATGAACACCGCAAGAACAATCCAAGAATAGGGTTAGGGTTAGGGTTGGGGTTAGGGTTAGGGTTAGGGTTAGGGTTAGGATTAGGGTTGGGGTTAGAGTTAGGGTTAGGGTTAGGGTTAGGGTTAGGGTTAGGGTGAATGAACACCGCAAGAACAATCCAAGAATAGGGTTAGGGTTAGGGTTAGGGTTAGGGTTAGGGTTAGGGTTAGGGTTAGGGTTAGGGTTAGGATGAGTGAACACCACAAGAACAATCCAAGATTAGGGTAAGGGTTAGGGTTAGGGTTAGAGTTAGGGTTAGGGTTGGGGTTAGGGTTAGGGTTAGGGTTAGGGTTAGGGTTAGGGTTAGGGTTAGGGTTAGGATGAATGAACACTACAAGAACAATCCAAGATTAGGGTTAGGGTTAGGGTTAGGGTTAGGGTTAGGGTTAGGGTTAGGGTTAGGGTTAGGGTTAGGGTTAGGGTGAATGAACACCGCAAGAACAATCCAAGAATAGGGTTAGGGTTAGGGTTAGGGTTAGGGTTAGGGTTAGGGTTAGGGTTAGGGTTAGGGTTAGGATGAGTGAACACCACAAGAACAATCCAAGATTAGGGTAAGGGTTAGGGTTAGGGTTAGGGTTAGGGTTAGGGTTAGGGTTAGGGTTAGGGTTAGGGTTAGGTTTAGGATGAATGAACACCGCAAGAACAATCCAAGATAAGGGTTAGGGTTAGGGTTAGGGTTAGGGTTAGGGTTAGGGTTAGGGTTAGGGTTAGGGTTAGGGTTAGGGTTAGGGTTAGGGTTAGGATGAATGAACACTACAAGAACAATCCAAGATTAGGGTTAGGGTTAGGGTTAGGGTTAGGGTTAGGGTTAGGGTTAGGGTTAGGGTTAGGGTTAGGGTTAGGGTTAGGATTAGGGTTAGGGTTAGGGTTAGGGTTAGGGTGAATGAACACCGCAAGAACAATCCAAGAATAGGGATAGGGTTAGGGTTAGGGTTAGGGTTAGGGTGAATGAACACCGCAAGAACAATCCAAGAATAGGGTTAGGGTTAGGGTTAGGGTTAGGGTTAGGTATAGGGTTAGGGTTAGGGTTAGGGTTAGGGTTAGGGTTAGGGTTAGGGTTAGGGTTAGGGTTAGGGTTAGAGTGAATGAACACCGGAAGAACAATCCAAGAATAGGGTTAGGGTTAGGGTTAGGGTTAGGGTTAGGGTTAGGGTTAGGGTTAGGGTTAGGGTTAGGGTTAGGATGAATGAAAACCACAAGAATAATCCAAGATTAGGGTTAGGGTTAGGGTTAGGGTTAGGGTTAGGGTTAGGGTTAGGGTTAGGGTCAGGTTTAGGATGAATGAACACCGCAAGAACAATCCAAGATTAGGGTTAGGGTTAGGGTTAGGGTTAGGGTTAGGGTTAGGGTTAGGGTTAGGATGAATGAAAACCACAAGAATAATCCAAGATTAGGGTTAGGGTTAGGGTTAGGGTTAGGGTTAGGGTTAGGGTTAGGGTTAGGGTTAGGGTTAGGGTCAGGTTTAGGATGAATGAACACCGCAAGAACAATCCAAGATTAGGGTTAGGGTTAGGGTTAGGGTTAGGGTTAGAGTTAGGGTTAGGGTTAGGGTTAGGGTTAGGGTTAGGGTTAGGGTTAGGGTTAGGGTTAGGGTGAATGAACACCGCAAGAACAATCCAAGATTAGGGTTAGGGTTAGGGTTAGGGTTAGGGTTAGGGTTAGGGTTAGGGTTAGGGTTAGGGTTAGGGTTAGGATTAGGGTTAGGGTTAGGGTTAGGGTGAATGAACACCGCAAGAACAATCCAAGAATAGGGATAGGGTTAGGGTTAGGGTTAGGGTTAGGGTTAGGGTTAGGTTTAGGATGAATGAACACCGCAAGAACAATCCAAGATTAGGGTTAGGGTTAGGGTTAGGGTTAGGGTTAGGGTTAGGGTTAGGGTTAGGGTTAGGGTTAGGGTTAGGGTTAGGGTTAGGGTTAGGGTTAGGGTTAGGGTTAGGGTTAGGATGAATGAACACTACAAGAACAATCCAAGATTAGGGTTAGGGTTAGGGTTAGGGTTAGGGTTAGGGTTAGGGTTAGGGTTAGGGTTAGGGTTAGGGTTAGGGTTAGGGTTAGGGTTAGGGTTAGGGTTAGGGTGAATGAACACCGCAAGAACAATCCAAGAATAGGGATAGGGTTAGGGTTAGGGTTAGGGTTAGGGTGAATGAACACCGCAAGAACAATCCAAGAATAGGGTTAGGGTTAGGGTTAGGGTTAGGGTTAGGGTTAGGTATAGGGTTAGGGTTAGGGTTAGGGTTAGGGTTAGGGTTAGGGTTAGGGTTAGGGTTAGGGTTAGGGTTAGAGTGAATGAACACCGGAAGAACAATCCAAGAATAGGGTTAGGGTTAGGGTTAGGGTTAGGGTTAGGGTTAGGGTTAGGGTTAGGGTTAGGGTTAGGGTTAGGGTTAGGGTTAGGGTTAGGATGAATGAAAACCACAAGAATAATCCAAGATTAGGGTTAGGGTTAGGGTTAGGGTTAGGGTTAGGGTTAGGGTTAGGGTTAGGGTTAGGGTCAGGTTTAGGATGAATGAACACCGCAAGAACAATCCAAGATTAGGGTTAGGGTTAGGGTTAGGGTTAGGGTTAGGGTTAGGGTTAGGGTTAGGGTTAGGGTTAGGGTTAGGTTTAGGATGAATGAACACCGCAAGAACAATCCAAGATTAGGGTTAGGGTTAGGGTTAGGGTTAAGGTTAGGATGAATGAACACTACAAGAACAATCCAAGATTAGGGTTAGGGTTAGGGTTAGGGTTAGGGTTAGGGTTAGGGTTAGGGTTAGGGTTAGGGTGAATGAACACCGCAAGAACAATCCAAGATTAGGGTTAGGGTTAGGGTTAGGGTTAGGGTTAGGGTTAGGGTTAGGGTTAGGGTTAGGGTTAGGGTTAGGGTTAGGGATAGGATGAATGAACACCACAAGAACAATCCAAGATTAGGGTTAGGGTTAGGGTTAGGGTTAGGGTTAGGGTTAGGGTGAATGAACACCGCAAGAACAATCCAAGAATAGGGTTAGGGTTAGGGTTAGGGTTAGGGTTAGGGTTAGGGGTAGGGTTAGGGGTAGGGTTAGGGTTAGGGTTAGGGTTAGGGTTAGGATGAATGAACACTGCAAGAACAATCCAAGATAAGGGTTAGGGTTAGGGTTAGGGTTAGGGTTAGGGTTAGGGTTAGGGTTAGGGTTAGGGTTAGGGTTAGGGTTAGGGTTAGGGTTAGGGTTAGGTTTAGGATGAATGAACACCGCAAGAACAATCCAAGAATAGGGTTGGGGTTAGGGTTCGGGTTCGGGTTCGGGTTAGGGTTAGGGTTAGGGTTAGGGTTAGGGTTAGGGTTAGGATGAATGAACACTAGGGGAACAATTCAAGATTAGGGTTAGGGTTAGGGTTAGGGTTAGGGTTAGGGTTAGGGTTAGGGTGAATGAACACCGCAAGAACAATCCAAGATTAGGGTTAGGGTTAGGGTTAGGGTTAGGGTTAGGGTTAGGGTTAGGGTTAGGGTTAGGGTTAGGGTTAGGGTTAGGGTTAGGGTTAGGGTTAGGGTTAGGATGAATGAACACCACAAGAACAATCCAAGATTAGGGTTAGGGTTAGGGTTAGGGTTAGGGTTAGGGTTAGGGTTAGGGTTAGGGTTAGGGTTAGGGTTAGGTTTAGGGTTAGGCTTAGGGTTAGGCTTAGGGTTAGGCTTAGGGTTAGGGTGAATGAACACCGCAAGAACAATCCAAGAATAGGGTTAGGGTTAGGGTTGGGGTTAGGGTTAGGGTTAGGGTTAGGGTTAGGATTAGGGTTGGGGTTAGAGTTAGGGTTAGGGTTAGGGTTAGGGTTAGGGTTAGGGTTAGGGTGAATGAACACCGCAAGAACAATCCAAGAATAGGGTTAGGGTTAGGGTTAGGGTTAGGGTTAGGGTTAGGGTTAGGGTTAGGGTTAGGGTTAGGGTTAGGGTTAGGGTTAGGGTTAGGATGAGTGAACACCACAAGAACAATCCAAGATTAGGGTAAGGGTTAGGGTTAGGGTTAGAGTTAGGGTTAGGGTTGGGGTTAGCGTTAGGGTTAGGGTTAGGGTTAGGGTTAGGGTTAGGGTTAGGATGATTGAACACTACAAGAACAATCCAAGATTAGGGTTAGGGTTAGGGTTAGGGTTAGGGTTAGGGTTAGGGTTAGGGTTAGGGTTAGGGTGAATGAACACCGCAAGAACAATCCAAGATTAGGGTTAGGGTTAGGGTTAGGGTTAGGGTTAGGGTTAGGGTTAGGGTTAGGGTTAGGGTTAGGGTTAGGGTTAGGTTTAGGATGAATGAACACCGCAAGAACAATCCAAGAATAGGGTTGGGGTTAGGGTTCGGGTTCGGGTTCGGGTTAGGGTTAGGGTTAGGGTTAGGGTTAGGGTTAGGATGAATGAACACTAGGGGAACAATTCAAGATTAGGGTTAGGGTTAGGGTTAGGGTTAGGGTTAGGGTTAGGGTTAGGGTGAATGAACACCGCAAGAACAATCCAAGATTAGGGTTAGGGTTAGGGTTAGGGTTAGGGTTAGGGTTAGGGTTAGGGTTAGGGTTAGGGTTAGGATGAATGAACACCACAAGAACAATCCAAGATTAGGGTTAGGGTTAGGGTTAGGGTTAGG
>NW_028113128.1:45000-47500 GCF_964234715.1 Podarcis melisellensis | reverse complement strand
GTTAGGGTTAGGGTTACGATGAATGAACACTACAAGAACAATCCAAGATTAGGGTTAGGGTTAGGGTTAGGGTTAGGGCTAGGGTTAGGGTTAGGGTTAGGGTTAGGGTTAGGGTTAGGGTTAGGGTTAGGGTTAGGGTTAGGATTAGGGTTAGGGTTAGGGTTAGGGTGAATGAACACCGCAAGAAGAATCCAAGAATAGGGATAGGGTTAGGGTTAGGGTTAGGGTTGGGGTGAATGAACACCGCAAGAACAATCCAAGAATAGGGTTAGGGTTAGGGTTAGGGTTAGGTATAGGGTTAGGGTTAGGGTTAGGGTTAGGGTTAGGGTTAGAGTGAATGAACACCGGAAGAACAATCCAAGAATAGGGTTAGGGTTAGGGTTAGGGTTAGGGTTAGGGTTAGGGTTAGGGTTAGGGTTAGGGTTAGGGTTAGGGTTAGGGTTAGGGTTAGGTTTAGGATGAATGAACACCGCAAGAACAATCCAAGATTAGGGTTAGGGTTAGGGTTAGGGTTAGGGTTAGTGTTAGGGTTAGGGTTAGGGTTAGGGTTAGGGTTAGGGTTAGGGTTAGGGTTAGGGTTAGGGTTAGGGATAGGATGAATGAAAACCACAAGAACAATCGAAGATTAGGGTTAGGGTTAGGGTTAGGGTTAGGGTTAGGGTTAGGGTTAGGGTTAGGGTTAGGATGAATGAAAACCACAAGAACAATCCAAGATTAGGGTTAGGGTTAGGGTTAGGGTTAGGGTTAGGGTTAGGGTTAGGGTTAGGGTTAGGTTTAGGATGAATGAACACCACAAGAACAATCCAAGATTAGGGTTAGGGTTAGGGTTAAGGTTAGGATGAATGAACACTACAAGAACAATCCAAGATTAGGGTTAGGGTTAGGGTTAGGGTTAGGGTTAGGGTTAGGGTTAGGGTTAGGGTTAGGGTTAGGGTTAGGGTTAGGGTTAGGGTTAGGGTGAATGAACACCGCAAGAACAATCCAAGATTAGGGTTAGGGTTAGGGTTAGGGTTAGGGTTAGGGTTAGGGTTAGGGTTAGGGTTAGGGTTAGGGTTAGGGATAGGATGAATGAACACCACAAGAACAATCCAAGATTAGGGTTAGGGTTAGGGTTAGGGTTAGGGTTAGGGTTAGGGTGAATGAACACCGCAAGAACAATCCAAGAATAGGGTTAGGGTTAGGGTTAGGGTTAGGGTTAGGGTTAGGGTTAGGAAGAATGAACACTGCAAGAACAATCCAAGATAAGGGTTAGGGTTAGGGTTAGGGTTAGGGTTAGGGTTAGGGTTAGGGTTAGGGTTAGGTTTAGGATGAATGAACACCGCAAGAACAATCCAAGATTAGGGTTAGGGTTAGGGTTAGGGTTAGGGTTAGGGTTAGGGTTAGGGTTAGGGTTAGGGTTAGGATGAGTGAACACCACAAGAACAATCCAAGATTAGGGTAAGGGTTAGGGTTAGGGTTAGGGTTAGGGTTAGGGTTAGGGTTGGGGTTGGGGTTAGGGTTAGGGTTAGGGTTAGGGTTAGGGTTAGGGTTAGGGTTAGGGTTAGGGTTAGGATGAATGAACACTACAAGAACAATCCAAGATTAGGGTTAGGGTTAGGGTTAGGGTTAGGGTTAGGGTTAGGGTTAGGGTTAGGGTTAGGGTGAATGAACACTGCAAAAACAATCCAAGGTTAGGGTTAGGGTTAGGGTTAGGGTTAGTGTTAGGGTTAGGGTTAGGGTTAGGGTTAGGGTTAGGATGAATGAACACCACAAGAACAATCCAAGATTAGGGTTAGGGTTAGGGTTAGGGTTAGGGTTAGGGTTAGGGTTAGGGTTAGGGTTAGGGTTAGGGTGAATGAACACCGCAAGAACAATCCAAGAATAGGGTTAGGGTTAGGGTTAGGGTTAGGGTTAGGGTTAGGGTTAGGGTTAGGGTTAGGGTTAGGGTTAGGGTTAGGGTTAGGATTAGGGTTAGGGTTAGAGTTAGGATGAATGAACACTACAAGAACAATCCAAGATTAGGGTTAGGGTTAGGGTTAGGGTTAGGGTTAGGGTTAGGGTTAGGGTTAGGGTTAGGGTTCGGGTTAGGGTTAGGGTTAGGGTTAGGGTTAGGGTTAGGGTGAATGAACACCGCAAGAACAATCCAAGAATAGGGATAGGGTTAGGGTTAGGGTTAGGGTGAATGAACACCGCAAGAACAATCCAAGAATAGGGTTAGGGTTAGGGTTAGGGTTAGGTATAGGGTTAGGGTTAGGGTTAGGGTTAGGGTTAGGGTTAGGGTTAGGGTTAGGGTTAGGGTTAGAGTGAATAAACACCGGAAGAACAATCCAAGAATAGGGTTAGGGTTAGGGTTAGGGTTAGGGTTAGGGTTAGGGTTAGGGTTAGGGTTAGGGTTAGGGTTAGGGTTAGAGTTAGGGTTAGGGTTAGGTTTAGGATGAATGAACACCGCAAGAACAATCCAAGATTAGGGTTAGGGTTAGGGTTAGGGTTAGGGTTAGGGTTAGGGTTAGGGTTAGGGTTA
>NW_028113128.1:30000-35000 GCF_964234715.1 Podarcis melisellensis | reverse complement strand
GAACAATCCAAGAATAGGGTTAGGGTTAGGGTTAGGGTTAGGGTTAGGGTTAGGGTTAGGGTTAGGATGAGTGAACACCACAAGAACAATCCAGGATTAGGGTAAGGGTTAGGGTTAGTGTTAGGGTTAGGGTTAGGGTTGGGGTTAGGGTTAGGGTTAGGGTTAGGGTTAGGGTTAGGTTTAGGATGAATGAACACCGCAAGAACAATCCAAGATAAGGGTTAGTGTTAGTGTTAGGGTTAGGGTTAGGGTTAGGGTTAGGGTTAGGGTTAGGGTTAGGGTTAGGGTTAGGGTTAGGGTTAGGATTAGGTTTAGGATGAATGAACACTACAAGAACAATCCAAGATTAGGGTTAGGGTTATGGTTAGGGTTAGGGTTAGGGTTAGGGTTAGGGTTAGGGTTAGGGTTAGGGTTAGGATTAGGGTTAGGGTTAGGGTTAGGGTGAATGAACACCGCAAGAACAATCCAAGAATAGGGATAGGGTTAGGGTTAGGGTTAGGGTTAGGGTTAGGGTGAATGAACACCGCAAGAACAATCCAAGAATAGGGTTAGGGTTAGGGTTAGGGTTAGGGTTAGGGTTAGGGTTAGGGTTAGGGTTAGGGTTAGGGTTAGGGTTAGGGTTAGAGTGAATGAACACCGGAAGAACAATCCAAGAATAGGGTTAGGGTTAGGGTTAGGGTTAGGGTTAGGGTTAGGGTTAGGGTTAGGGTTAGGGTTAGAGTTAGGGTTAGGGTTAGGTTTAGGATGAATGAACACTACAAGAACAATCCAAGATTAGGGTTAGGGTTAGGGTTAGGGTTAGGGTTAGGGTTAGGGTTAGGGTTAGGGTTAGGGTTAGGGTTAGGGTTAGGGTTAGGGTTAGGGTTATAGTTAGGGTTAGGGTTAGGTTTAGGATGAATGAACACTACAAGAACAATCCAAGATTAGGGTTAGGGTTAGGGTTAGGGTTAGGGTTAGGGTGAATGAACACCGCAAGAACAATCCAAGATTAGGGTTAGGGTTAGGGTTAGGGTTAGGGTTAGGGTTAGGGTTAGGGTTAGGGTTAGGGTTAGGGTTAGGGTTAGGGTTAGGGTGAATGAACACCACAAGAACAATCCAAGATTAGGGTTAGGGTTAGGGTTAGGGTTAGGGTTAGGGTTAGGGTTAGGGTTAGGGTTAGGGTTAGGGTTAGGGTTAGGGTGAATGAACACCGCAAGAACAATCCAAGAATAGGGTTAGGGTTAGAGTTAGGGTTAGGGTTAGGGTTAGGGTTAGGGTTAGGGTTAGGGTTAGGATTAGGGTTAGGGTTAGAGTTAGGGCTAGGGTTAGGGTTAGGGTTAGGGTGAATGAACACCGCAAGAACAATCCAAGAATAGGGTTAGGGTTAGGGTTAGGGTTAGGGTTAGGGTTAGGGTTAGGGTTAGGGTTAGGGTTAGGATGAGTGAACACCACAAGAACAATCCAGGATTAGGGTAAGGGTTAGGGTTAGGGTTAGGGTTAGGGTTGGGGTTAGGGTTAGGGTTAGGGTTAGGGTTAGGGTTAGGGTTAGGGTTAGGGTTAGGGTTAGGGTTAGGGTTAGGATGAATGAACACCGCAAGAACAATCCAAGATAAGGGTTAGTGTTAGTGTTAGTGTTAGGGTTAGGGTTAGGGTTAGGGTTAGGGTTAGGGTTAGGATTAGGTTTAGGATGAATGAACACTACAAGAACAATCCAAGATTAGGGTTAGGGTTATGGTTAGGGTTAGGGTTAGGGTTAGGGTTAGGGTTAGGGTTAGGATTAGGGTTAGGGTTAGGGTTAGGGTGAATGAACACCGCAAGAACAATCCAAGAATAGGGATAGGGTTAGGGTTAGGGTTAGGGTTAGGGTGAATGAACACCGCAAGAACAATCCAAGAATAGGGTTAGGGTTAGGGTTAGGGTTAGGGTTAGGGTTAGGGTTAGGTATAGGGTTAGGGTTAGGGTTAGGGTTACGGTTAGGGTTAGGGTTAGGGTTAGGGTTAGGGTTAGGGTTAGAGTGAATGAACACCGGAAGAACAATCCAAGAATAGGGTTAGGGTTAGGGTTAGGGTTAGGGTTAGGGTTAGAGTTAGGGTTAGGGTTAGGTTTAGGATGAATGAACACCGCAAGAACAATCCAAGATTAGGGTTAGGGTTAGGGTTAGGGTTAGGGTTAGGGTTAGGGTTAGGGTTAGGGTTAGGGTTAGGGTTAGAGTTAGGGTTAGGATGAATGAACACTACAAGAACAATCCAAGATTAGGGTTAGGGTTAGGGTTAGGGTTAGGGTTAGGGTTAGGGTGAATGAACACCGCAAGAACAATCCAAGATTAGGGTTAGGGTTAGGGTTAGGGTTAGGGTTAGGGTTAGGGTTAGGGTTAGGGTGAATGAACACCGCAAGAACAATCCAAGAATAGGGTTAGGGTTAGGGTTAGGGTTAGGGTTAGGGTTAGGGTTAGGGTTAGGGTTAGGGTTAGGGTTAGGGTTAGGGTTAGGGTTAGGGTTAGGATGAATGAACACCACAAGAACAATCCAAGATTAGGGTTAGGGTTAGGGTTAGGGTTAGGGTAAGGATGAATGAACACTACAAGAACAATCCAAGATTAGGGTTAGGGTTAGGGTTAGGGTTAGGGTTAGGGTTAGGGTTAGGGTTAGGGTTAGGGTTAGGGTTAGGGTTAGGGTTAGGGTGAATGAACACCGCAAGAACAATCCAAGAATAGGGATAGGGTTAGGGTTAGGGTTAGGGTTAGGGTTAGGGTTAGGGTTAGGGTTAGAGTTAGAGTTAGAGTTAGGGTTAGGGTTAGGGTAAGGGTAAGGGTTAGGGTTGGGTTAGGGTTAGGGTTAGGGTGAATGAACACCGCAAGAACAATCCAAGAATAGGGTTAGGGTTAGGGTTAGGGTTAGGGTTAGGGTTAGGGTTAGGGTTAGGGTTAGGGTTAGGGTTAGGGTTAGGGTTAGGGTTAGGGTTAGGGTTAGGGTTAGAGTGAATGAACACCGGAAGAACAATCCAAGAATAGGGTTAGGGTTAGGGTTAGGGTTAGGGTTAGGGTTAGGGTTAGGGTTAGGGTTAGAGTTAGGGTTAGGGTTAGGTTTAGGATGAATGAACACTACAAGAACAATCCAAGATTAGGGTTAGGGTTAGGGTTAGGGTTAGGGTTAGGGTTAGGGTTAGGGTTAGGGTTAGGGTTAGGGTTAGGGTTAGGGTTATAGTTAGGGTTAGGGTTAGGTTTAGGATGAATGAACACTACAAGAACAATCCAAGATTAGGGTTAGGGTTAGGGTTAGGGTTAGGGTTAGGGTTAGGGTGAATGAACACCGCAAGAACAATCCAAGATTAGGGTTAGGGTTAGGGTTAGGGTTAGGGTTAGGGTTAGGGTTAGGGTTAGGGTGAATGAACACTGCAAGAACAATCCAAGAATAGGGTTAGGGTTAGGGTTAGGGTTAGGGTTAGGGTTAGGGTTAGGGTTAGGGTTAGGGTTAGGATGAGTGAACACCACAAGAACAATCCAAGATTAGGGTTAGGGTTAGGGTTAGGGTTGGGGTTAGGGTTGGGGTTAGGGTTAGGGTTAGGGTTAGGATTAGGGTTAGGGTTAGGGTTAGGGTGAATGAACACCGCAAGAACAATCCAAGAATAGGGATAGGGTTAGGGTTAGGGTTAGGGTTAGGGTTAGGGTGAATGAACACCGCAAGAACAATCCAAGAATAGGGTTAGGGTTAGGGTTAGGGTTAGGGTTAGGGTTAGGGTTAGGTATAGGGTTAGGGTTAGGGTTAGGGTTAGGGTTAGGGTTAGGGTTAGGGTTAGGGTTAGGGTTAGGGTTAGGGTTAGAGTGAATGAACACCGGAAGAACAATCCAAGAATAGGGTTAGGGTTAGGGTTAGGGTTAGGGTTAGGGTTAGGGTTAGAGTTAGGGTTAGGGTTAGGTTTAGGATGAATGAACACCGCAAGAACAATCCAAGATTAGGGTTAGGGTTAGGGTTAGGGTTAGGGTTAGGGTTAGGGTTAGGGTTAGGGTTAGGGTTAGGGTTAGGGTTAGGGTTAGGGTTAGGGTTAGGGTTAGGATGAATGAACACTACAAGAACAATCCAAGATTAGGGTTAGGGTTAGGGTTAGGGTTAGGGTTAGGGTTAGGGTGAATGAACACCGCAAGAACAATCCAAGATTAGGGTTAGGGTTAGGGTTAGGGTTAGGGTTAGGGTTAGGGTTAGGGTTAGGGTGAATGAACACCGCAAGAACAATCCAAGAATAGGGTTAGGGTTAGGGTTAGGGTTAGGGTTAGGGTTAGGGTTAGGGTTAGGGTTAGGGTTAGGGTTAGGGTTAGGGTTAGGGTTAGGGTTAGGGTTAGGGTTAGGGTTAGGATGAATGAACACCACAAGAACAATCCAAGATTAGGGTTAGGGTTAGGGTTAGGGTTAGGGTAAGGATGAATGAACACTACAAGAACAATCCAAGATTAGGGTTAGGGTTAGGGTTAGGGTTAGGGTTAGGGTTAGGGTTAGGGTTAGGGTTAGGGTGAATGAACACCGCAAGAACAATCCAAGAATAGGGATAGGGATAGGGTTAGGGTTAGGGTTAGGGTTAGGGTTAGGGTTAGGGTTAGGGTTAGGGTTAGAGTTAGAGTTAGGGTTAGGGTTAGGGTAAGGGTAAGGGTTAGGGTTGGGTTAGGGTTAGGGTTAGGGTGAATGAACACCGCAAGAACAATCCAAGAATAGGGTTAGGGTTAGGGTTAGGGTTAGGGTTAGGGTTAGGGTTAGGGTTAGGGTTAGGGTTAGGGTTAGGGTTAGGGTTAGGGTTAGGGTTAGGGTTAGGGTTAGGGTTAGGGTTAGGGTTAGAGTGAATGAACACCGGAAGAACAATCCAAGAATAGGGTTAGGGTTAGGGTTAGGGTTAGGGTTAGGGTTAGGGTTAGGGTTAGGGTTAGAGTTAGGGTTAGGGTTAGGTTTAGGATGAATGAACACTACAAGAACAATCCAAGATTAGGGTTAGGGTTAGGGTTAGGGTTAGGGTTAGGGTTAGGGTTAGGGTTAGGG
>NW_028113128.1:7500-12500 GCF_964234715.1 Podarcis melisellensis | reverse complement strand
GTTAGGGTTAGGGTTAGGGTTAGGGTTAGGGTTAGGGTTAGGGTTAGGGTTAGGGTTAGGGTTAGGCTTAGGCTTAGGCTTAGGCTTAGGTTTAGGTTTAGGATGAATGAACACCGCAAGAACAATCCAAGATTCTGGTTAGGGTTAGGGTTAGGGTTAGGGTTAGGGTTAGGGTTAGGGTTAGGGTTAGGATGAATGAACACTACAAGAACAATCCAAGATTAGGGTTAGGGTTAGGGTTAGGGTTAGGGTTAGGGTTAGGGTTAGGGTTAGGGTTAGGGTTAGGGTTAGGGTTAGGGTTAGGGTGAATGAACACCACAAGAACAATCCAAGAATAGGGATAGGGTTAGGGTTAGGGTTAGGGTTAGGGTTAGGGTTAGGGTTAGGGTTAGGGTTAGGGTTAGAGTGAATGAACACTGCAAGAACAATCCAAGAATAGGGTTAGGGTTAGGGTTAGGGTTAGGGTTAGGGTTAGGGTTAGGGTTAGGGTTAGGGTTAGAGTGAATGAACCCCGGAAGAACAATCCAAGAATAGGGTTAGGGTTAGGGTTAGGGTTAGGGTTAGGGTTAGGGTTAGGGTTAGGGTTAGGGTTAGGGTTAGGGTTAGGGTGAATGAACACCGCAAGAACAATCCAAGATTAGGGTTAGGGTTAGGGTTAGGGTTGGGGTTAGGGTTAGGGTTAGGGTTAGGGTTAGGGTTAGGGTTAGGGTTAGGGTTAGGGTTAGGGTTAGGATGAATGAACACCGCAAGAACAATCCAAGATAAGGGTTACTGTTAGTGTTAGTGTTAGTGTTAGGGTTAGGGTTAGGGTTAGGGTTAGGGTTAGGGTTAGGGTTAGGGTGAATGAACACCGCAAGAACAATCCAAGAATAGGGATAGGGTTAGGGTTAGGGTTAGGGTTAGGGTTAGGGTGAATGAACACCGCAAGAACAATCCAAGAATAGGGTTAGGGTTAGGGTTAGGGTTAGGGTTAGGGTTAGGGTTAGGGTTAGAGTGAATGAACACTGCAAGAACAATCCAAGAATAGGGTTAGGGTTAGGGTTAGGGTTAGGGTTAGGGTTAGGGTTAGGGTTAGGGTTAGGGTTAGGGTTAGAGTGAATGAACCCCGGAAGAACAATCCAAGAATAGGGTTAGGGTTAGGGTTAGGGTTAGGGTTAGGGTTAGGGTTAGGGTTAGGGTTAGGGTTAGGGTTAGGGTTAGAGTGAATGAACACTGCAAGAACAATCCAAGAATAGGGTTAGGGTTAGGGTTAGGGTTAGGGTTAGGGTTAGGGTTAGGGTTAGGGTTAGGGTTAGGGTGAATGAACACCGCAAGAACAATCCAAGAATAGGGTTAGGGTTAGGGTTAGGGTTAGGGTTAGGGTTAGGGTTAGGGTTAGGATGAATGAACACTACAAGAACAATCCAAGATTAGGGTTAGGGTTAGGGTTAGGGTTAGGGTTAGGGTGAATGAACACCGCAAGAACAATCCAAGATTAGGGTTAGGGTTAGGGTTAGGGTTAGGGTTAGGGTTAGGGTTAGGGTTAGGGTTAGGGTTAGGGTTAGGGTGAATGAACACCGCAAGAACAATCCAAGAATAGGGTTAGGGTTAGGGTTAGGGTTAGGGTTAGGGTTAGGGTTAGGATTAGGGTTAGGGTTAGGGTTAGGGTTAGGGATAGGGTTAGGGTTAGGGTTAGGGTTAGGGTTAGGGTTAGGGTGAATGAACACCGCAAGAACAATCCAAGAATAGGGTTAGTGTTAGGGTTAGGGTTAGGGTTAGGGTTAGGTATAGGGTTAGGGTTAGGGTTAGGGTTAGGGTTAGGGTTAGGGTTAGGGTTAGGGTTAGAGTGAATGAACACCGGAAGAACAATCCAAGAATAGGGTTAGGGTTAGGGTTAGGGTTAGGGTTAGGGTTAGGGTTAGGGTTAGGGTTAGGGTTAGGGTTAGGGTTAGGGTTAGGGTTAGAGTTAGGGTTAGGGTTAGGTTTAGGATGAATGAACACCGCAAGAACAATCCAAGATTAGGGTTAGGGTTAGGGTTAGGGTTAGGGTTAGGGTTAGGGTTAGGGTTAGGGTTAGGGTTAGGGTGAATGAACACCGCAAGAACAATCCAAGAATAGGGTTAGGGTTAGGGTTAGGGTTAGGGTTAGGGTTAGGGTTAGGGTTAGGGTTAGGGTTAGGGTTAGGGTAAGGTTTAGGGTTGGGTTAGGGTTAGGGTTAGGGTTAGGGTGAATGAACACCGCAAGAACAATCCAAGAATAGGGTTAGGGTTAGGGTTAGGGTTAGGGTTAGGGTTAGGGTTAGGGTTAGGGTTAGGGTTAGGGTTAGGGTTAGGGTTAGGATGAATGAACACCGCAAGAACAATCCAAGATAAGGGTTAGTGTTAGTGTTAGGGTTAGGGTTAGGGTTAGGGTTAGGGTTAGGGTTAGGGTTAGGGTTAGAGTTAGGGTTAGGGTTAGGTTTAGGATGAATGAACACCGCAAGAACAATCCAAGATTAGGGTTAGGGTTAGGGTTAGGGTTAGGGTTAGGGTGAATGAACACCGCAAGAACAATCCAAGATTAGGGTTAGGGTTAGGGTTAGGGTTAGGGTTAGGGTTAGGATGAATGAACACCACAAGAACAATCCAAGATTAGGGTTAGGGTTAGGGTTAGGGTTGGGGTTAGGGTTGGGGTTAGGGTTAGGGTTAGGGTTAGGGTTAGGGTTAGGGTTAGGGTTAGGGTTAGGGTTAGGGTTAGGGTTAGGGTTAGGGTTAGGGTTAGGTTTAGGATGAATGAACACCGCAAGAACAATCCAAGATTAGGGTTAGGGTTAGGGTTAGGGTTAGGGTAAGGATGAATGAACACTACAAGAACAATCCAAGATTAGGGTTAGGGTTAGGGTTAGAGTTAGGGTTAGGGTTAGGGTTAGGGTTAGGGTTAGGGTTAGGGTTAGGGTTAGGGTGAATGAACACCGCAAGAACAATCCAAGAATAGGGATAGGGTTAGGGTTAGGGTTAGGGTTAGGGTTAGGGTTAGGGTTAGGGTTAGGGTTAGGGTTAGGGTTAGGGTTAGGGTTAGGGTAAGGGTTAGGGTTGGGTTAGGGTTAGGGTTAGTGTTAGGATGAATGAACACCGCAAGAACAATCCAAGAATAGGGTTAGGGTTAGGGTTAGGGTTAGGGTTAGGGTTAGGGTTAGGGTTAGGGTTAGGGTTAGGGTTAGGGTTAGGGTTAGGGTTAGGGTTAGGGTTAGGGTTAGGGTTAGGGTTAGAGTGAATGAACACCGGAAGAACAATCCAAGAATAGGGTTAGGGTTAGGGTTAGGGTTAGGGTTAGGGTTAGGGTTAGGGTTAGGGTTAGGGTTAGGGTTAGGGTTAGGGTTAGGGTGAATGAACACCGCAAGAACAATCCAAGAATAGGGTTAGGGTTAGGGTTAGGGTTAGGGTTAGGGTTAGGGTTAGGGTTAGGGTTAGGGTTAGGGTTAGGGTTAGGATGAATGAACACCGCAAGAACAATCCAAGATTAGGGTTAGGGTTAGGGTTAGGGTTAGGGTTAGGGTTAGGGTTAGGGTTAAGGTTAGGATGAATGAACACCACAAGAACAATCCAAGATTAGTGTTAGGGTTAGGGTTAGATTTGGGGTTGGGGTTGGGGTTAGGGTTAGGGTTAGGGTTAGGTTTAGGGTGAATGAACACCGCAAGAACAATCCTAGAATAGGGTTAGGGTTAGGGTTAGGGTTAGGGTTAGGGTTAGGGTTAGGGTTAGGGTTAGGGTTAGGGTTAGGGTTAGGGTTAGGGTTAGGATGAATGAACACCACAAGAACAATCCAAGATTAGGGTTAGGGTTAGGGTTAGGGTTGGGGTTAGGGTTGGGGTTAGGGTTAGGGTTAGGGTTAGGGTTAGGGTTAGGGTTAGGGTTAGGGTTAGGGTTAGGGTTAGGGTTAGGGTTAGGGTTAGGATGAATGAACACCGCAAGAACAATCCAAGATTAGGGTTAGGGTTAGGGTTAGGGTTAGGGTAAGGATGAATGAACACTACAAGAACAATCCAAGATTAGGGTTAGGGTTAGGGTTAGGGTTAGGGTTAGGGTTAGGGTTAGGGTTAGGGTTAGGGTTAGGGTTAGGGTTAGGGTTAGGGTTAGGGTGAGGGTGAGGGTGAGGGTGAGGGTGAGGGTTAGGGTTAGGGTGAATGAACACCGCAAGAACAATCCAAGATAAGGGTTAGTGTTAGTGTTAGTGTTAGTGTTAGTGTTAGTGTTAGGGTTAGGGTTAGGGTTAGGGTTAGGGTTAGGGTTAGGGTTAGGGTTAGGGTTAGGGTTAGGGTTAGGGTTAGGGTTAGGGTTAAGGTTAGGATGAATGAACACCACAAGAACAATCCAAGATTAGGGTTAGGGTTAGGGTTAGATTTGGGGTTGGGGTTGGGGTTAGGGTTAGGGTTAGGGTTAGGTTTAGGGTGAATGAACACCGCAAGAACAATCCTAGAATAGGGTTAGGGTTAGGGTTAGGGTTAGGGTTAGGGTTAGGGTTAGGGTTAGGGTTAGGGTTAGGGTTAGGATGAATGAACACCACAAGAACAATCCAAGATTAGGGTTAGGGTTAGGGTTAGGGTTGGGGTTAGGGTTGGGGTTAGGGTTAGGGTTAGGGTTAGGGTTAGGGTTAGGGTTAGGGTTAGGGTTAGGGTTAGGGTTAGGATGAATGAACACCGCAAGAACAATCCAAGATTAGGGTTAGGGTTAGGGTTAGGGTTAGGGTAAGGATGAATGAACACTACAAGAACAATCCAAGATTAGGGTTAGGGTTAGGGTTAGGGTTAGGGTTAGGGTTAGGGTTAGGGTTAGGGTTAGGGTGAGGGTGAGGGTTAGGGTTAGGGTGAATGAACACCGCAAGAACAATCCAAGATTAGGGTTAGGGTTAGGGTTAGGGTTAGGGTTAGGGTTAGGGTTAGGGTTAGGGTTAGGGTTAGGGTTAGGGTTAGGATGAATGAAAACTACAAGAACAATCCAAGATTAGGGTTAGGGTTAGGGTTAGGGTTAGGGTTAGGGTTAGGG